>NC_057391.1:49967282-50160119 GCF_019320065.1 Cervus canadensis | reverse complement strand
TTGTTTTTTTTGGTTTTTTTTTTTTTTTTTTTTGGTTTCGTAACTAGTTTTATTTTGATAGATTGTGTTAGATGGTGGCTTAGTTCAAAGCTTTCAAATTCACTCTGGCTGATTTTAAATCCAGTGGGACCTAGAGCAACAGTCTAAAAGCTTTGGAATTTTTTTTTTCATCTTATAGGGATAATAACAGTAGCCATGTTATGGACTATCATTAGGTATTTTCAACAGGTTAATATGTAACAAGTTAATATATGTGAAGTATTATGACACATATTACACTTGTTTTCTTTGTTTAAAGATATACTGTGACTTATATGTTGTATAGTTTCTGACTAAAAGTCCACAGTAATTCTTTTCGTTCTATTTTTGTAGGCAGTGTGTCTTTTTTCTCTGTTTTTAAGACATTCTCTTTGTTGGTGGTTTTCAGCAATGTCATAATGATGTGCTTTCTCAGTTTTCTGAGTGTGGAGTATGTATTCTGCCTGGAGTTTGCTGAGCTTTTTTTCCTAGCTTGTTTTTAAATAAGTTTATGTATTTATTTATTTATTTTTGGTTGTGCTGGGTCTTTGTTGCTGTGTGGACACTTCTCTAGTTGCAGTAAGTGGGGGCTACTTTTTGTTGCAGTGCATGGACTTCTCATTGCAGTGGTTTCTCTTGTTTGCAAGAGCATGGGCTCTAGGCACGTAGGCTTCAGTAGTTGTGGCATGTGGGCTCAATAATTGCAGCTCTTCGGTTCTAGAGCAAGACTCAGTAGTTGTGGCTCATGGGCTTAGCTGCCCTCTGGCATGTGGGATCTTCCTGGACCAGGGATTGAACCCATGTCTCCTGCATTGGCAGGTGTATTCTTAACACGGAGCCACCAGCAAAGCCCTTGTTGAGCTTTTTGAATCTGTGGGTTTCTACCTTGCTCCCCTACTTGAGACTATAATTATACTTATGTTAGATTACTTGATATTTCCACATTAATAATATCAATGATATTTAGGTTGCTGATGAGCTGTTTTTAGCCTTTTTTTTTTTTTCCTGTTCTTTATTTGGATAGAGTCTGTTGCTGTATCTTCAGTATGTTACTGATCTTTTCTTTGTAGTGTCTGTTAGTGTTAGTTGCTCAGTCGTGTCTGACTCTTTGCGACACCATGGACTGTAGCCTGCCAGGCTCGTCTGTCCATGGAATTCTCCAGGTGAGAATAGTGGAGTGGGTTACCATCTCCTACTCCAGGGGATCTTCCTGACCCAGGGATTTAACCCAGGTCTCCTGCATTGCAGGCACATTATTTACTGTCTGAGCTACCTGTAATGTCTAGTATGCCCCTATACCTAAACAAAGATACTCATTTTTATATATGCATCTGTAGAAGTTCCATTTGATTTTCCTTTGCATATTCAATTTATCTTCTCATTAAATTAATGTTTTGCTTTAATCACTTATGTATAATTAAAATAACTCTTTGACAGCCTTGTTAGCTGGACCCGTTATATTTCTCACTTATGGATTTGTTTCTATGGACTGGTTTTTTTCCTCTGGCCATTGGTCACATTTTCCTGCTTGCTTCTTGGCTTGGTTAGTGCTTTTTTTTTTTACTAAATGCTGTTGTTGAATGATTCTATTTAGTGTGCTTTTTGAAGACAGTGTTGGATTTTTACAGGTAGTTATTTGCCAGTTTAATAGAGGAGCCTTCAGAGATAGTTCAGCTCTACCCTTAATGCTTCCCCTAAAGAAACCTTTCATGATCTCCACCAAATACCCCAAATGATCATTGAGGACTGTCCATTCTGGCTAGTTAGAGCTCAGATGTCTTCTTGCACTGTATGATCTATGGGATTTGCAGTATTTACAGCTCCCAAATTGTTTTTTGTCTGGCCTTGTTGAGTTTCCATGTGTTGAGGTGTGGCCTAGTCCACAGTAGACTCAGGGGACTTCCTATGTAGATTTGTGAAGCTCTCTCCTAATGTGGTTCCTCCTTACTTGAACCTTCATATAAATTCCCAGCTGCTTCAGTCTCCTCAACTCTGATCTGTTTCCTCAACTCAATGGACTTCTGGACTATTTTTGTGTTTTTCTTCCCTGTAGGTACTGTATGAAAATTGTCTCCCAGAAGAATGCTGGGGTGATTGTAAAACTCATTTATTTCCCTTTTCTCAGCAATCACAACCCTACTGTTTTCCAGTATCTGTAAATAGTTATTTAACATATCTTAATCATTATTTCTAGCTGTTTACAGTGCCTTTTTATGTTAGCTGTTTATTATTTCTTGATGGCTGGAAGACTTAATCTAGATTTTATTTTGTTTTTTGGTTAAAATAAAGTTGCTGATACGCTCCACAAGTTTCTCTGATTGTGAATATGTCATATTAACACTCCTATTAACATTAGTAACTCACCTTTAAAAAAAAAGTCTGCCCTTTAGTTACTTTGCTTCAGGTAAAATTGATCTCTGTGTCATTTCCTAAAGCTGCTTTCTTTTCTGCTTTCATAGTAAAAACTCCTCATAAGCATTTTCTTACCTCCTTCAAGTCATTTCCTTATCTTGCAAAGAAAGCTTTTTTGTATTTTTGTCTATATGTGTCCTGCAAAATCATGATATGAATGGTACCTTGGCTTGGTTTAATATTTCTATATCTATCATATATATAATAATTGTGTATTCTCATTTTTATATGTCTTTTTACATAGCTCTGTGCCTTCCCCCATGTTTTTCATATCCTTCTTCCCCAACTTAGATTCCATTGTATGTGACTTAGTTATGTACTGAATATATTCTTAATTTCCCTGCTAGTGCTGTGTGGCAAAACCCAACCTAATTCCCCCCCATACTGCCTGCCTAAATGTACAGCCAGCCAGATTGGTGCTACTTTAATTTTATTTATAAATATCAAGTGTAGTGCTGTTTTCCTCTCCTATTTTCTGAGAAGTCAGTTTCCTCTCCCATTGTCAGAGCTGATTATTAAACAGGTGATCTTCTCCCCTCATGTATCCAGTGCCTCTTCCAATGTTACTATTCTAAGTTCATGACCTTTCCCCCCTATTTTACTAAGAAAACAGCAAATTTTACTGTCAGTCTCTTGGTCTCTGTACCCTCATCTACTCTGCTTTCCCCCTCATTATGATGAATTACTCCCTCTTTTATCTAAAGCTTATCACCTCACTGTGCACTGGATCCCATACAGTCTGCTAGTCAAGGACTTTGCTCCTATGATTATCCTATTTTTCCTTCTCGCAGAAATCAAATTTGCTTTATTATGTAATTATTTGCATTAGCATACAAACATGCCATAGGATCTCCAATATATATATTTTTAAAAACCTCCATAGATCTCATTACCTCTGGCCCTGTATCATTACTCTGCTTTATAGCAAAGCTTCTTAGAATAGTTGTGTATGCTCAATTTCTCTGTTCATCATTTGCCATTCTCTTGAGAGTCCCTTGGACTGCAAGGAGATCCAACCAGTCGATCCTAAAGGAGATCAGTCCTGGGTGTTCATTGGAAGGACTGATGCGGAATCTGAAACTCCAGTACTTTGGCCGCCTCGTGCAAAGAATTGACTCATTGGAAAAGACCCTGATGCTGGGAGGGATTGGGGGCAGGAGGAGAAGGGGATGACAGAAGATAAGATGGCTGGATGGCATCACCGACTCGATGGACATGAGTTTGAGTAAACTCCGGGAGTTGGTGTTGGACAGGGAGGCCTGGTGTGCTGCGATTCATGGGATTGCAGAGTCGGACACGACTGAGCAACTGAACTGAACTGAACTGAGATTAAAACAGGTAGACTTCCATCTTTACTCTGCTTCTCAGTAATTCACATTAACAGTTCTAGTCAGTTATTGTTCTTCATAGTAATTGATATCAACACTATTTGACATAGTTTATTTCTTCCTCCTCAAACACTTGATTTGACTTCTGGAGCATCACACTCGTAATTTGCTTCCTTGTTTTCCTGACCTTTGCATGTTGGAGTATTCAAGGCTCAGTCCTTGACTCTTTTCTCTGTCTTCATCCAGTTCTGAGATACATCATTCATTTCCAAGGCTTGGTATACCATCCACATGTTCATCACATCCACGTTTCCACTTCTTGCTGTGATCTTTCTTTGAGCCCCGGGCCCTGTGTGTTCTCAGTTCCTCTGTACCTGTGTATCCGTAGTTCCACACCCACAGATTCAACCAGCAGTAGACCATGTATTACTGTAGTATTTACTATTGAAAGGTTTCTACATGTGAATGGACCCACATAGTTGAAATCCATGTTGTTCAAGGGTTAACTGTAATCCTTAAAAAACTTAGATCAACACACACACAGACACACCCCCTACTAAAAACCCTCCAGAGATTTTTCATGTCATTCAGAATAAAATCCAATCTCTGAGGTAGGGTTTACAAGGTCTATCTAACATCTCCTGCTGTTTCTGCCATCTCAAGACCTAAAACTGCATGTGTCACTCAGCTGAAGCCACACTGACCTTTGAATGTGATCTTTGAATATGTCACATGGATTTCTACCTCAGGGTCTTTGTCTTATTTGTTCCTCCAGATCTGGACATGAATCATTCCCTCATTTGGAAGCCTTCCCCTAACAGCTATATCTTAAATAATTATGTCCCTTCCCCATTGCTCTGTCCTTTTTTTTTTTTCCTTGGCCATGCCAAGCTGCTTGTGGGATCTTAGTTCCCTGATCAAGGATTAAACCGAGGCCCATGGCAGTGGAAACACAGAGTCCTAATCACCAGACCACCAGGAAATTCCCTACTCTGTCCTCTTACCCTTTTTCTTCATAGGCCTTATTACTATAAGATGTTACATATGAGTATGTAGGAATGTGTTTATCATCTGTATCTTCCTCTATAGAGTGCAAGCTTTATGAGAGTAGAACTTTGGTTAATTATCCTGTGTCCATCATGTAGTATTGTTGCTGTTGGTGAGTCGCTCAGTCACGTCCAACTCTTTGCAGCATCTTGGGCTATAGCCTGCCATCCTCCTCAGTCCATGGAATTCTCCAGGCAAGAATACTGGAGTGGGTAGCCATTCCTTCTCCAGGGAATCTTCCTGACCCAGGAATTGAACCCAGGTCGCCTGCATTTCAGGCAGATTCTTTATTGCCTGAGGAAGTACTACCAGGGAAGCCCCATCATGTAGTATAATACCTGGCTATGTAGTAAGTGCTCGATAAGTGTGTTGAATAAGTAAAACCTATTAGACATATATATTACTACTCCCAATTTCAGACTGAATCAGTCACAGCTGGCAGGTTTTTTAATTCCAAATTTATTGCATTTTGAACCTCAGTCACTTGTTTCTAGAACTTTGATCATTTATTTGTCATTATCTGACTATTCCTCATCTGAATTACTGTGGCTGTGTGACTCTTTAAGCATTTGCTATATTTGTCATGTACTTTGGTTACCAAGGGCTTCCCTGACAGCTCAGTTGGTAAAGAATCTGCCTGCAATGCTGGAGACTGGGTTGGGAAGATACCCTGGAGAAGGAAAAGGCTACTACTCCAGTATTCTGGCCTAGAGAATTCCATGGACTTTATAGTCCAGGGCTCCCAAAGAGTGGGACACAACTGAGCAACTTTCACTTCACTTGGTTACCAATGTATACCTCTTTCTTGCACTCCCCCAGTGCCTTATGAAGGCATTAAAAATTATGGGACAATCACAGATTATTTATACTTGGATATCTTAGTATTTGAGTTTTAAAGTTAGACTTGATTTTCTATAAGCTATCCAGCTTTTTCTTTTAAAGTTAGTGTAAAATTCAGGACTTGAGATTTTTAATAAAATTTTTCTCTAGCAACACGTAGACTTCTTAACTTATAGGGTAATAATAGACTTGTTTTAGGAGAGAGTTTTCATCTTAAAAATACTCAATAATAACATTGGTATCTTGTCTGTACTTTCTTTTGTAAAAAGTACTTAAGCATGGCTGAAAACAGAAGGCTTTTCAAGTTTTTGATAAGATTAACCCTTTGCTTAGTGGCTTTTTCTCATATAAGAAAACTTTATTTCCTACTTCATTATTCTTCTATCCTTTTCCTTTTTCACTTTTCCCAAGAAATGGGGCAGTATTGATTTAGTGGTAGGGGAACATCATGTGGTAAAGAAGGTTTTTTCATTTTTCTGTGAAGTAGGTTACAGAGTCACTAGCAGGAAAGAGAAGCGCAAAGATTCATTTCCATAGTCTTATGAGAAGAGGCTGAAATGAAGCAGCAAGAACTGTGGCCGTGGCAGCTAATGAGAATCTGCCTTTTCCGCGTGAACAGCGAGAGAAGTCAGGCCCCTCTGAGTGTCGCTGCCACCCACAGAGCTGTGAAGAAGGCTGGCAGGAGCAGATGGTATCCAGACACAGTTTGATTTGTTTAGAAACCTGCATAAAGAGCAGCATGTGTTGTGTTTTGTTTTCCCCTTAATTACTCAGAACCAGGGAGATCAGTGTTCAAATAAAACACAGTGATACAGCCAGGAGAAAAAATTAGAAGAAAACAGACAACTCTGTTATTAACGGCATCATTTCAATTCCATGATATTTACTGAGTATCTGCTTTGTATAATGCTATGTACTCGGCATTGTAGGGCATGCAAAGTAGAGTGAGTTAAGTATTACAAAATAAATTCAGTTCAGCAAATATGGTATTAGTGCTCTGTATTTGCCGCTGAAATACTGTGAACGTAAAAATTAAAGTAGTTTCTATCCTTGAGCTTACAGTATAGTGAGGGGAATTAAGTAAATGGAGAGTTCAGTTCCCCACAGGCAGGCACTATGATATATGTGTATCAACGTGCCATAGAATCTCTGAAGAAAGGGTACTTCATCCAACCTGAGAGGATAGTGAGGAAAGGCTCCTGGGAGAAGGTAAAGCCCTAGTGTATAGCCCTAACTGAGGGTTAAAGGATGAATAGGTGTTAGCCAGTTAAAAATGAGGGGTGGAGAGAGATCAGGGCAGAAGGAAGAGCATGCTAAAGGTCAGAGGCAAGAAACATCATGACTCTTCAGGAGAGAGCCAAGCAAGTACTACCCATAGAGCTGAAGGCAACATTTGTAGGAGTAGGTGAGATTATGGTGCCAGATTGGGATGGAGCTTGGAGTTTGTCCTGTATGTTCGTGCTTCTTCCTGTGTGGCCTGTAGACTCTTCAACAGCAACCCTTAGTATATTTGCAGAAATGCAGGTCTAAACCCACACCAGGATGTGAAAAATATCCTTAAAATCTGTTGTTTTTGCTCAGAATTGGGGTTTTCTTACCTGGCTAACATAGAATGCTCTGTATTTGACAGATATTTCTTAAATTATATATTTTATCAGGTTTATACAAGCACAGTATCAGAGAATTTATGTCTTAAATTGGTGTTTGGGGAGGTTTCCAAGAGAACTATGGTTATAAAAAGATTTTTATAAAGTAAATACAGAAGACATGTATACTGTATCTTGGGATCAGTAAAAAGAGGCAGAAAATTCCAAACAAAACTCAATCTGAAAGCCTGATTTGTGACTATATCTTTAAGGATATTTTTTCCTAAAACCAATTCAGCGTGGGAATTCCCTGAAACCTCTATCATTCAATGTTCAGTCTCTGGCTGTGTATGTGTGTGTGTATAATTTAGGAGAAAGCAAGGAATATAGAAATGGAAAATATTGAAAATATCAGAGGGAACTTATGTTTATAAATGTTCTGTTTGTCTCTTTTGCTATACAGGAATTAGAGAATAAAAGAAGACTGCAAAAACAGGCTGTTGCTAGTCAAAGTGCCATGGAAGTTCGCTTAAATCGAGCTCTAGAAGAAGCAGAAAAGTATAAACTAGAGTTAAGTAAACTAAGGCAAAATAACAAGGTATGGAAAAACTGAATAGTTTTGGCAGTGATCACCAATCACTATGGGACTATTGGTAACTTCCTTTTTTACGCAACACTCAAAAGTAATAGTTTTTAAAGTATAATTCTTGGTGTCATGGTGAACATATCTTTTCAAAGAAATGCACTCATTATGAATATGTGTATTTCTGGTAAGTTAGGTTTATATTGTTTGGACCAGTGCCATCATTAGGTGATAGCACAACTCTTTGGAGGAGGCATTCATTTTTCCCTCCAAGAGATCCTTATCGTGGGCCCATATTACATGCCAGACACTGTGGGAATAAATGGTGGAAAAATGTGTCTTGTCTCTCAAGTCTGTTATATCCTTCTCTGAAGATCAGTTTTCCAGTATATAACACAAGGGGCTATATTACCAGGGCAGCTGGTTGTCAAACTTGAGCACATATCAGAATTACCTGGAGGGCTTATTAAAACAGATTTCTGGGTCCCACCCACAGATTTTATTATTCAGTAGTATGGGGTGAGACTTGAAAATGTGTGAGGTTTTTTTTATTTTATTGGAGTATAATTGACTTAAAACGTTGTATTAGTTCTGCTGTACAGCAAAGTGAGTCATATATATGTATATATATAATATCTCCACTGTTTTTTAGATTCTTTTCCCATATAGGCCATTACAAAGTATTGAGTAGGGTTCCTTGAGCTACATAGGAGGTTCTTATTAGTTATTTATTTTATATATAGTAGAAGTATGTATATGTCAGTCCCAGTCTACCAGTTTATCCCTTCCCCACCCCCTTACTTCCTCATTACCATAAATCTGTTTTCTAGATCTGTGACTCAGTTTCAGATTTATAGATAAGTTCATTTGTTCCCTTAGATTCTGCATATGAGTGATATCATATGATATTTGTCTTTCTCTGTTTGCTTACTTTAACTCAGTATGATGATCTCTAGGTCTGTGCATGTCACTGCAAATGGCATTATTTCATTCTTGATTTTGGCTGAGTAATATTCCATTGTATATATGTACCACATCTTTATCCATTCCTCAGCTGATGGACATTTAGGTTGCTTCTTCCATGTCCTGGCCATCATAAATACTGCTGCAGTGCACACTGGGGTGCATGTATCTTTTTTGAATTATAGTTTTCTCTGAATATATGCCAAGGAATGGGATCATATGATAGCTCTATTTTTAGTTTTTTAAAGAACCTCCATACTATTTTCCATAGTGGCTGTATCAATTTACATTCCCACCAACAGAGCAAGAGGGTTCCCTTTCCTCTACCTCCTCTCCAGCATTTATTGTTGGTACATTTTTTTGATGATGGCCATGCTGACTAGTGTGAGGTGATACCTCATTGTGGTTTTGATTTAATTTCTCTATTGATTAGTTAATGATGAGCATCTTTTCATGTACCTCTTGGCCATTTGTATGTCTTTGGATGAATATCTATTTAGAACTTCCACTCATTAAAAAAAAATTTTTTGATTGAACCATTTTTAAAGTCTTTATTTAATTTGTTAACAATATTGCATCTTTTTAATAATTTTTGTGGGGTTTTTTTGCCACAAGGCTTGTGGGTTCTTAGCTCCCTGACCGGGGATGGAACCTGCACCCCCTACAGTGGAAGGTTAAAGTCCTATCTGCTAGACTGCCAGGGAAGTCCCCCAACTCATTTTTGGTTTATTGGATTCTTTGTTATAAAACTACATGAGCTGTTTCTGTATTTCAGAGATTAATCCCTTGTCAGTTGCTTCATTTGCAAATATTTTCTCCTATTCTGAGGGTTGTCGTCTTGTCTCTGGTTATGTCAAAGAGTTCTCTGCCTATGTTTTCCTTTAAGAATTTTATAGTATCCAGCCTTACATTCAGTCTTTAATCTATTTTGAGTTTATTTTTGTATGTTATTAGGGAGTGTTCTAATTTCATTCTTTTACATGTAGCTGTTTTGTTTTCCCAGCACCACTTATTGAAGAGACTGTTTTTTCTGAATTGTATATTATTGCTCCTTTGTCATAGATTAGCTGACCATAGGTGTGTGGGCTTACCTCTGGGCTTCCTATCCTGTTCCATTGGTCTATATTTCTGATTTTGTGATTTTGTGCCTGTACCATATTGTTTTGATGACTGTAGCTTTGTAGTATAGTCTGTTTTTCTTTCTCAAGATTGCTTGATCATTTGAGGTCTTTTGTGTTTCCATACAAACTGTAAAATTCTTCGTTCTAATTCTGTGAAAAATTGCCATTGATAATTTGATCGGGATTGTATTGAATCTGTAGATTGCTTTGGGTAGTATAGTCATTGTTACAAATTGAGTCTTCCAATCCAAGAGCATAGTATATCTCTCCATCTGTTTGTGTGTCATCTTTGATATCTTTCATCGGTATTTTATAGTTTTCTTAGTATAGTTCTTTTGTCTCCTTGCTGTGCTATGCTGTGCTTAGTCGCTTAGTCATGTCCGACTCTTTGCGACCCCATGGACAGTAGCCCAACAGGCTCCTCTGTCCATGTTTGTCTCCTTAGGTAGATATATTCCTAGATGTTTTATTCTTTTGATGCCACACTAAGTGGAATATTTTCTTTCATCTTTCATTGTTAGTGTATAGAAATGCAAAATATTTTTATGTATGTATTTTCTAACCTTGCAGCTTACCAAATTCATTCATGAGCTCTAGTAGTTTTCTGGTAGCATCTTTAGGATTTTCTATGTATAGTGTCACGTCATTTGCAAACAGTGACAGTTTTACAATTCCTTTCCACTTTGGATTTCTTTTTTTCTTTTACTTCTCTGATTGCCATGGCTAGGACTTCCAAAACTATGTTGAATAATAGTGGCAAGAGTAGACATCTTTGTCGTGTTCCTGATCTTACAGGAAATGTTTTTAGTATTCACCATTGAGAATGATGTTTGTTGTGGGTTTGTCATATATGGCCTTTATTATGTTGAGTTAGGTTCCCTCTGGGCTTCCCAGGTGGCTCAGTGATAAAGAATCTTCCTGCAGTGCAGGAGATGTGGTTTCAATCCCTGGATCAGGAAGATCCCTTGAAGGAAATGGCAACCCACTCCAGTAGTCTTACCTGGGAAATCCCATGGACAAAAGAGCCTGGCAGGTGACAGTGTCCATGGGATTGCAAAAGAGTCGGACACAATTTGATGACTAAACAACTACAAGATTCTGTCTGGGCCCACTTTCTGGAGAGGTTTTTTTTTTTAATCATAAACAGGTATTGATTTTGTCAGAAGCTTTTTCTGCAACTATTGTGATGATATATGTTTTTAATTCTTCAGTTCAATGTGGTTTATCATACTGATTTGCAGATATTGAACAATCCTTGTATACCTGAGGTAAATACCACTTGATCATGGTATGTGATTCTTTTGATGTGTTGTTGGATTCTGTTTGCTAGTATTTTGTTGAGGACTTTTGCATCTGTGTTCATCAGTGATATTGGCCTATTATTTCTTTTATTATTTTGTCTTTGTCTGGTTTTGGTATCAGGCTGATAGTGCCCTTGTAGAATGAACTTGGGGAGTGTTCCCTTTGTCTCCAGCTTTATGGAAGAGTTTCAGAAGGGTACATGTTCACTCTTCTCTAAAGTGTTTGATGAAATTCACTTTTGAAGCCATCTGGTCCTGGTATTTTGTTTGTTGAAAGGTTTTAATCACAATTTCAACTTCAGTACTTGTGGCTGAACTGTTCATATTTTCTGTTCTTCCTGGTTCAGCCTTGGAAGATTATATCTTTCTAAGAATTTGTCCACTTCTTCTAGGTTGTCCATTTTATTGGCATGTAGTTGCTTATAGTCTTTTATGATCCTTTGTATTTCTGTAGCATCCATTGTAGCATTTCCATTTTCATTTCTAATTTTATTAATTTGAATCCTCTCCCTTTTTTTTTTGATGAACCTGGCTAAATTTTTACAATTTTATCTTCTCACAGAACCAGCTTTTAGTTTCATTGATCTTTGTTATTGGAGCATTTAATCTGTTTACATTTAGTTAAGGTAATTATCAATATATATGTTCCTATTGCCATTGTCTGAATCTTTTGGGTTTCCTTTTGTAGGTCTTTTCTCTTTCCTTCCTCTTTTGGTCTTTTCTCTTGTGATTTGATGACTGTCTTTGTTGTATATGGATTGCTTTTTCTTTTTTGTGTGTATGTCTATTATATTTCTTGGGTTTGTATTTCCTGTGAGGTTTTGATAAAGTAATCTATATACATACATATATATATATATCATATGTATATGTATATATGAATAATTGAGGTGTTAGTTGCTCAGTCATGTCCGACTCTTTACAACCCCATGGACTGTAGCCCACCAGGCCCCTCCGTCCATGGAATTCTCCAGGCAAGAATACTGGAGTGGGTTGCCATTCCCTTCTCCAGGGGATCTTCCCAACCCAAGGATAGAAGCCGGATTTCCTGCACTGCAGGCAGATACCTTATTGGTGAGCCAACAGGGAGGCCTATGTACATTTATATATGTGTGTGCCTCTTAATTTCAAATGCAGTTCCCATTTTCTGCATTTGTACGTTCCTCAGTGTTGCTGGATTTGATATCATATTTGTATATGGGTGATTTCCTGCTTTTATTGCATGTTGGCCTTACCAGTGAACTTTCCCATTTGTGATCTTGTTTCTAGTTGTGGCGTTGCCTCCCTTCCTCCCCCCCCCCCCAACCCCCCCACCCCAAAGAAGCTCTGTTAGCATTTGTTGTAAAGCTGCTTTGGTGGTACTGAATCCTTTTAGCTTTTGCTTATCTGTTAAGCTTTTGATATCCTTACTGAATCTGAATTAGATTCTTGCTGTGTATTCTTTTTTGTACGTTTTTCTCTTTCATCACTTTAAATAAATATATCATGCCACTCCCTTCTGGCCTGCAGAGTTTCTGCTGAAAAATTAGCTGGTAACCTTATGAGTATTCCCTTGTTGCTTTTAATATTTTTTCTTTTTAATATATGTTAAATTATAATGTGTCTGAGTGTGTTCCTCTGTTTATCCTGTATGAGACTCTCTGTACTTCCTGGACTTGGGTGACTGTTTACTTCCCCGTATCAGGGAAGTTCTCCATTGTAATCTCTTCAAATATTTCCTTAGGCCCTTCTCTTTTTCTTCTTCCTCTGGGACCCCTGTAATTCGAAAGTTGGTGCATTTAATGTTATCACAGAGGTCTCTCAGACTGTCCTTATTTCTATTTTGTTCCACAGCATCTATTACCACCATTTTTCTCTTTCAGCTCACTTTTTCATTCTTTTGCCTTAGTTATTCTGCTGTTGATTCCTTCTGATGTATTTTCTTTTCAGTGATTGTATTGTTTGTCTTCATTTGTTTAGTTCTATTTGTTAAACATTTCTTATATCTTCTCGATCAATGTCTCCATTCTTTTTCTGGAACCTTGGATCATGTTTACCATCATTACTCTGAATTCTTTTTCAGGTAGATTGCCTGTTTCCTCTTCATTTAATTGTTCTTGTAAAGGTTTCTATCTTGCTTCTTAATCTGCAACATATTTCTTATCTCATTTTGTCCAACTTAACTGTGTTTTTGGTCTCCTTTCCACAGGCTGCAGGATCGTAGTTCTTCTTGCCTATGGTGTCTGCCCCATGGTGGGTGAGATTGGTCCAGAGACTTGTGCCATTATCCCTTTGATAAGGGATTCGACTGGTGGTGTGACCAGAGCCTACTCGACATTTATCAGGGCCTCCTCTGTGCTCTGTAGTTGTCTTTGCCCTGTCAGAGGTGGGGTTTCCTCCCTGGTTGTTGGGAATAGAGACCCCCAGATCTGTTTCTTAGCTGTGTTTCTGATCTGTGATGCTAGCTAGGTATGACTGGAGAACTTCCACTGGGAGAGAAGCAACTGAGTGTCCCTCCTCTGAAGCCGTTCACCTGTGCATGTGCTCCGTCGTGTCCCCTTTCATCCGTTGTGTGAACTCACAGAATACCCTGTCATTGGCACTGCCCTCGGTCCCACCTTAACTGTGGGTGTGCTCACAATCGGGACGGTGACTCTGAGGTCTTGTTTTCACCAGGCCACTGGTGCAGATCCACTGAGGTCAGGTTCCGGGACTGTGGTGATTATGTACCTGAGCCGGCTGTGGGGGCCGTGGAGGCAGCTCAGACTCTGGCCCGGCCCAGCGCCTGCAGTGTATGCCCACACAGTCTGCAGCAGCTCAGGCCAGCCCATCCCAGCTGCAGGAGCATTCGCTGTCCTTTCAGATGTCTGCAGGTACTAAACTTAGGAAGCTCTCAGTGGGGGTGTAACCCCGAGGTTCACGCAGAGGCGAGGAGAGATTTCAGCTCTACTTCTTAGTCACATGGCCCTCTGGGCTCCGCTGTGGTTTCAGCACCACCTCTGTGTGTTTCTCCCATCAGAGTCTGCTCTGGAGGTAGCCTGGGCACACAAGGCCATCAGGCCAGAAGGAACCGAAGTAGTGATCCGGTGAGCAGGCCACCCAGGCAGGAGGGTGCTGGGATAGCGACTGGAAAGTGAAAACCCATTAGGCAGTGACTGGGGTGAGTGGATCGCCCAGGCGGGGGGAGGGGAGGGAGAGGTGATGACAAGGGGCACAGGCTGTCTCCGGCAGAGCCCGTGGCTGAAGCGGCTGGTGCGCGAGGGCAGAAGCTGCAGTGGCAGCCCCACCCTTTGTGCATTACCACACAGTGGCACTCTGTGCAGCCATCCAGACTTCTTCCACCAGCACTCCTAGTTTTGGACCTCCTCATTCCCACCCCCTCAGGCTGTTTCCTCAGAGCTCAGAGCCGTTCCCACCCAGGATTTGCTTTCCAAACCTCACATTCCAGCACCTATCCCCCATGTGTACCTGTGAACACCCATCCTAGGCTGGGGCCTACAGGGCTGTGGCAGGGACCCTTTGTTTTGTTTTGTTAATTTATTTAATTGGAGGCTAATTACTTTACAATATTGTGGTGGTATTTTTTGCCATACATTGACATGAATTGGTCATGGGTGTACATGTGTCCCCCATCCCGAACCCCCCTCCCACCTCCCTCCCCACCCTATCCCTCTGGGTTGTCCCAGAGCACCAGCTTTGAATGCCCTGCTTCATGCATTGAACTTCCACTGGTCATCTATTTTACATATGGTAATATGCGTGTTTCAGTATTATTCTCTCAAATCGTCCCACCCTCGCCTTCTCCCACATAGTCCAAAAGTCTCTTCTTTACATCTCTGTCTCTTTGGCTGTCTTGCGTATAGGGTTGTCGATACCGTCTTTCTAAATTCCATATATATGTGTTAACATACTGCCTTAGTTTTTCTCTTTCTGACTTACTTCACTCTGTATAATAGGCTCCAGTTTCATTCACCTCATTAGAACTGACTCAAATGAATTCTTTTTTATAGCTGAGTAGTATTCCATTGTGTATATGTACCACAACTTCCTTATCCATTTGTCTGCTGATGGACATCTAGGTTGCTTCCATGTCCCAGCTATTAGGGACCCTTTGTGTAGGACTGTCTTGGTCCTGCCTGCCACAGACAGGTTTCTGGTCTCTCTTCTGAGCCCCCGGAGCTCCTTTTCTGTCTCAGCTGATTTCTGCACTGGTGAAGGGGCTTCCCCAGATGTGTGACCTTCTCCTCACCTTCAGCTTGCATCTGAGGCACAGGTCCTGTTTTGCTTCCTCTCCTTTTCCTTCTTCCTTCTGCTTTCTTTCATCCTACCTGGTCATGCAGGGATCTTTCTAGTCCTTTTAGTGTCCACGGTCCTCTGCTAGTGTTCAGCAGGTGCTGTGTGACAATTTTCTCATTTGTAGATGTATATTCTTGATGCATCTGTGGGCAGAGATGAACTGCATGTCTTCCTACTCCTCTGCCATCTTTGAAAGTCTGAATGTCCTATTTTAACAACTTCCCATGTGATGCTGATGCTACTGATTCTGAGATGACATTTTGATAACCACCATTGAACAGTTATTGTAAGGATCACCATTGTGTCTCTAGCATCTAGCCAGTGATTGGCATAGAAGTTACCATTCAGTTCCTGGAATATATGTAGAATAAATGAAGGCTCAAATATCAGTGTGTGTGAAAGCCTTTTGTATACTCTATAAATACTGGCTATTAGGTTTTGGTTTTGTGTCAGCCTGAAATTGATGCTCCATTGCAGTCTCTCCCTTAGGACAATACTTAAGTTATTTAACAGTGCCCTGGACGATGAATTTAGGAGTTGTTCTCATTACATACACAGATGATACTATTTTGGATTAAATTAGTAATGCTTAATAAGTGCATGTGTGCTCAGTTATTCAGTCATGTTCAATTCTTTGCGACCACATGGACCTGTAGCCTGACAGGCTCCTCTGTCCATGGGAATTCCCAGACAAGAATACTGGAGTGGGTTGCCAGTTCCTTCTCCAGGGGATCTTCCCAACCCAGGGATTGAGCCCATGTCTCCTGCATTGGTAGGCAGATTCTTTACCAGTGAGCCACCACACTTAGGGTCTTCCCTTATAATTCAGTCAGTAAAGAATCTGCCTGCAGTGCAGGAGACCCATAGTTTATGCTGTATGATCAGACTGTGTTCACATTTAAGAGCTTTCAGTGGTATGATGACTGGGATTTATTAGTAGAAGGTATTTAATGAACAAGTTAGGAAGTCAGTTTTACAAACTTGCCAATAATTGTCATGCTATTGGAGCATTATTTTTAATTTTGATGCATTCTAAAGTGATTTTGAAGAAAATGAAATACTCATGTAAATGTAAATGTCAGTATTTGCTAATTCTGATTCCAGATTTGAACTCTTATTTTAGCACATACATTAGAGAAATGGAAAGAAAAATTTGTTTCCATGACAACATATGACTCTAGCCAGCCATTTTGCAAAGTCAAGTACTGAGACTTTGGTATGTGAACAACTCAGTTCAAAACCATCAACACTGGAAAAACAACTCGGATGTGTTTAAGACAAAGTTCTGACCCTAGATCTGCATTAGGTGATAGATTAAAACATAGATTAAAACATTTTGTAATATATATTACTCTTTAATATCAAGTAGACATTTTGAGATCATCATTCTTAAATGTAACTTATTTCAAATTTATGAAAAAATATGTGTATTCATCTTTTTGATTTTTAAGTCATTTTGCCTTGTTTCTAACTTTGAGGGAGGTCTCAAGATAATCAGTAAGATTTTCCTTGGGGTCTAATCTGTATATATGTTTTTCTTTTATGACCAGTTATATTTTTTTTTCTACCTTAATAAATCTTTGTACTTTGCTTCTCATTCTGATGAGACATAGTTAGGTAGACAAATAAAATTATTCATGTTTATGTGTTTAAGGAATAGTAAGATTTCCATAAAATAGAACAATATTGCCTCAGTCATCAGAAAATTAATGGTAAAGTCATTTTGCACAGAGCTTAGGAAATAAGTTAAACTGGTTTAGAGTAACTTTTGAAATGAAAAGTCAGTCAGCTTAAACCAGATGCTGCGTGAGTGCAAGGAGCCAGTCTTACTCACTGCTATGCCTCAGTGCCTGGAACATAATTATAATTATTGTAATAATAGCAACATAATAATTGCCTCTGAAACACACTTAAGGGAGGAATGATGAAAGACAACTGTGTGATGGTTTAACTGTGCAGCTGATGGTTGCTTTAAGCTCATTGAAAATATGTCACCAATTACATGTTACTTCATTTAGGAACAGATAATTTCTAATTCTTTGTTAACTCATTGAGAAATATTATGAAGTCCTGCCATGTACCTGTCAGGTCTTTACTAGAGGCTGGAGATACAAAGGAGATAAAAGATGAATGTGATCCTTGTAGTCATGCACCTTATAATGGAGAAGTTGGATGTTAGTTTGACAATAGATAAGGCAAAATTAAGGTGCAATTGTGATGAATACCATGAAGAAGGGTTCATGGTGCTTTGAGCAGGTAACCAGATCAGTGAGTGCATTTTAAAAAATGTAATCCTAAGTTAATATCTGAAAAAATCATATAGGAGTTATATACCAGGGGAGAGATTTGGGCAGAAGGAATGGCTCTGTGGCAATAAAAAAGGCAAGGTAATGAAAGGTAGGGGTGGATGTGAAGGGAGTGTTGCAAAGTGAGGCTTCAGACACAGCTAGAGGCCAAACCATCCAGATCCTTCAGGCCATGTTAAGTAGTATGGATTTTACCTAAAGAGCAGTGGTAAAGCTGCTGCAGTTATTTTGAAAAAAATGACAGGAGATGATGCCGTGACCAGGCATGCACCTGGAAAGTACAGTTGTCTCTCAGTGTCCACAGGTGCTCAAATCTCTTGCATAAAACAGTGCAGTATTTGCATATAGCCTACACACATTCTTCTGTATACATTAAATCATCTCTAGATTACATATGATACTCAAGACAGTGTAAATGCTATGTAAGTAGTTGCTGACACATGGCAAATTTGAGTTTTGCTTTTTGGAACTTTGTGGAAAATTTTTACCCAGATTGTTTTCCATTCTCACTTGATTGAATCCACTAATGTGGAACCTGGGTATACAGAAGGCCAGCTGCATTTCTTTGTTGGTGTTTCTTTGTGAAGAATCGATTTGGAAGGAGGCCAGAATGGATGCAGTAGGCTGCAGCAGAGTAACAGTGTCAGTGAGAGATAAGGATATAGCTTGGACTAAACTGAGAAACGGAGGGAAACCAAGTATCAAAAAATACACCTTGGAGAGAGTATCACTATGATGTGGTGATGAACTGGATATAGGCTTGTGAGAAAGGGAAGCTTAAGGAAGGATATTTTGACTTCAAGTTTTCAGAACTAGAGTGCCATCCACTGAAATAAGAAACAGTGTAGTAAGTCTGGAGAAGAAGACTGACTTGTTTTAGAACATGTTAATCTTGGAGATATTCTGAGAAATCCAAGGGGAGATGTCAAGATGTAGGAGAGAAGCCTGCACAGAGACAGTAGAAGAAGCCGTTAGTGTTCACCAGGGAGAAAGAACAGAGGGAGAGAATGAGCGAAGCCAGGGCCAAGAGCTGCGCCTTGAAGAACTCCATCATCTCAGAAGTGGTCAGCAAACGTGAATACTCCTGAGAAGTCAAGTTCCTTGGGGGAACTGGGAAAATTGTATTGGATTTAAAAGCACAGAACTGACCTTGGCCAGAAATGTTTTATTAGAGTGATGGGGAAGAAGCTAAATTCAAGGTGGATGAAAAATGATTGCAGGTGAGGAGATGGAGACACAGGATGTGTGTAATTCTTTCAAGAAGCTTACACACATTCTTTCAAGAGGGTTAGAGCTGGAGGGACATAAAAGAATTGGGTGAGTTTTAAAAACCGAATTAGTTACATGCAAGAAAATGAACAGATACTACGTCTATAATTCAGTGAGTTTGGGCTCTTAATATAACTGGGAAACCACCATGTTAGGCAATACATAGATTATTTTCCTCACCCCTAGAAAGTCCCCTTGTATTCCCTTTCCAAGTACTCCATCCTCTGTTAAGTGAAGGATGTTCTGATACTCTTGGTCTTGACTTTGATATAAATGAAACTGTGTAGAATGTACTTTTTCGTGACTGGTTTCCTTCACTAAACATAATGTTGAGATTCACCCATGTTTCAGGTTTTTTCCCTTAAGTCTTGCTGTCCAGTTACTACTTAATCTTTTCAACTTTTGGTTTTATTTTTTCTATTGTCTTTATTTTCAATGAATTCTCCTTATACAATTTTGTCTACTTGCTTTGTTTTTTAATCTGCTATCTTTTCAGCTTCTTAAATTGAAGACTTAGATCACCAGTTTTTCAACTTTCTTTTCTATTACGGCATTTAAAACTATAATTTTCCTCAAAATGATACTTTAGCTGTGTCTCACAATTTTTCTTTGCATATCTTTAATTGTATGTATTTTAATTCTCTTTTTCACACTGTGACATATAATAATCCCACACATATTTAAGGTATAAAACTTGATTTGTAACTATGTGTATACCTATGAAAAAGCACCACAATAGACATATCTGTCACTCCCAAAAGTTTCCTTGTGCCCATTTATAATCATGCCCTTCTCCCAACCTCTGTCTCCAGGTAACTCATTTACCTTTTCTAGAATTTCATATTCTTTTTAAAAATGTGACTCCTTTTGAGATTTACCCAGAAGTTTCCACCTTTCAGCTATTACAGGTAAAGCCTCCGTGAACATTCACGTGCAAGTCTTTGTGGACGTGGATCAGCTATGCACACCCCTCTCTGGGATCTCCTTCCCGCTTAGGTCACCACAGCGCACTGAGGTGGCTTCCCTCAGCTTTACAGTAGGTTCTCATTCATTCTCTTTTGCACATAGGGATACTCTCTGCCCGTTCATGCCACCCCACCTCCGTGTACTTTCCCCCCTTGGTGTCCATACATTTGTTCTCTACATCTCTATTTCTGTTTTGCAATTAAGATCATCTACCATTTTTCTATATTCTACATATGTATGTTAATATACGATATTTGCTGTTCTTTTTCTGACTTACTTCAATCTGCATGACAGTCTCTAGGCCTAGCTACATCTCTGCAAGTCACCCAATGTCATTTCTTTCATGGCTGAGTTGTATTCCATTGTACATATATGTAACATTGTCTTTATCCATTCATCTGTTCATGAACGTCTAGGTTTCTTCCATGTCCTGCCTATTATGAAGACCGCTACAACGAGCATTGGGTTGCATGTATTTTTTGGAATGATGGTTTTCTCTGAGTATATGCAGTGAGATTGCTGGGTCATATGGTAGTTCTGTATTTAGCTTTTTAAAGGAACCTCCGTATTGTTTTTCATAGTGGCTATACCAATTTCCATTCCCACCAACAGTGTAGGGGGGTTCTCTTTTCTCTACACTCTATCCAGCATTTGTTTGTAGATTTTCTGATGATGGCCATCATGACTGTTATGAGGTGATACCTCATTGTAGGTTTGATTTGCATTTCTCTAGTAATTAGTGATACTGAGCATCTTTTCATGTGTTTTTTGGCTATCTGTGTGACTTTTTTGGAGAAATGTTTCTTCAGGTCTTCCACCCATTTTTTTTTTTTTTTTGTAATTGAGCTGCATGAGCTGTTTATGTATTTTAGAGGTTAATTCTTTGTCAGTTACTTCATTTGCAAATATTTCCTCCCATTCTTAAGGTTATCTTTTCATCTTTTTTTATGGTTGCTTTTGCTCTGCAAAAGCTTTTACATGTAACTAGGTCCCATTTGTTTATTTCTGTTTTTATTTTCATTACTTCATGAAGTGGGTCAAAAAAGATCTTGCCTCAGTTTTATGTCAAAGGGTGTTTTGCCTGTGTTTTCCACTAACGGTTATGACATTGGTGGCTCGGTGGTGGAATTCTCGCCTGCCTGTGTTTTCTGCTAAGAGTTTTGTAGTGTCTGACCTTATATTCAGATCTTTAATCCATTTTGAGTTTATTTTTGTGTATCATGTTAGGGAGTGTTCTAATAGAAACTCTACTGAATTTTTAATGTTAATTTTGCATCCTACAACTTTATTGAATTTGTTGATGAGATCTAACAGTTTTTTGGTGGCTTATGTATGACTTTTTATCTGTTAAATACCAAATCATATCAACTGCAAATAGAAATCTTACTTCTTCCTTTCTAGTTCTGATACTTTCGATTTTTCTTGCTGGTTTCTCTGACTAGGAATTCTAGTACTATGTAAAGTAGGAGAGGTGGGAATGGGCACTTGTCTTGTTCCTGACCTTAGAGGAAAAGATTTCTACATTTCATCATTGCATATGATCTTAGCTGTGGACTTCTCATATATGACCTTTCTTCATTGAAGTATATTCCTTCTAATTTATTAAGAGATTTTATCATGAATGGATGTTGAATTTTGTCAAATGCCTAGTCTCTGTCTATTGAAATGATTATGTGATTTTTTTCTTTCATTCTATTAACGTATTACTCACCAGAGACACATATTAACATGTCTTTTGTTATCCAAATGTTATTCATCAGAGATGCTTCTGTATTCACTTACAGAACAAATCAACAGCCACAGGTGTTTCTGCAGAAATCCCCTGGTTATTAATGAGTTAATGGACGACATTGATTGATATGCAGATAACTGAACTAGTCTTGCTTCCCTGGGGTAAATCCCGCTTGATCATGATGTATGATCCTTTTAGTGTATTGTTCAATTTAATTTTCTAATATTTTGTTGAGAATTTTTGCATCTGTGTTCACCAGTGTTAATTGGCTTATGTTTTCATATTTTGTGGTGTCTTTCTTTATCTGATTTGCTATCAGCGTGATGCAGGCCTCAAAGAATGACTTTGGAAGCATTCTTTCTCTTCAGTTTTTTGGAATAGTTTGAGAAGGATAAGCATTAAGTTGTCTTTAAATGTTCAGTATAATTCATCTGTGAAGCAATCTGGTCTTAGACTTTGTTGCAAGTATTTTTTTAATTACTGACTTAATTAGTAGTAACTGAGGTCTGTTCACATTTTGTATTTTTTCCTCATTCAGTCTTAGGAGATTGTACTTTTCTAGAAATTCCTCCATTTCTTCTTGGTTGTCCATTTTATTGGTGTATAATTATTCAGAGTAATCTCTTATGATCCTGTGTAGTTCTGCAATATCAACTCTAACTTCTTTTCTGATTTTATTTGGACCCACTTTCATTTGTTCTTAATCTGGTTAAAAGTTTATCAATTTTGTTCATCTTTTTAAGAACCAGCTCATAATTTCTTTCTTGCTTGTTTTCTCTCTTTTTTTCTTTCATCTCTCTTTCATTCATTTCTGCTCTGATCTTTCCTCCTACTAACTCTAGGTTTTTCTTTCTAATTCATTTGGATATTAGGTTAGGGCTTTTGGGATTTTTGTTTCCTGATGTAGGCCTGTATTTCTATAAACTCCCCTCTGGGAACTGCTTTTCCTGCATTCCACAGATTCTGGACCTTTGTGTTTTTGCTTCTGTCTCCATGGGTTTCTTTTGTTTGTTTCCTTTTTGATTTCTTCAATGACTCGGTTGTTCAGTACCACATTGTTTAGCCTCCACATTGTTGTTTTTTTTTTTTTTTTTGATAGTTGATTTATAGTCTCTCAGCATTGTGGTCAGAGAAGAGGCTTGGTATGGTATCGGTCTTTTAAAATTTACTAAGACTTATTTTGTGGCCTAGCATGTGATCTATTCTGGAGTGTTCCATGTGCATTTGAAAACAATGTATATTTTGCTGCTTTTGGATAGGATGTCACATACATATATCTATTAAGTTCATCTGATGTGTTAAGGCCTGTGTTTCCTTTTACATTTGCTGTATGGATGATCTGTCCATTGATGTAAGTGGAGTGTTAAAGCTCCTGAGCATTATTGTCTTTACTGTCAATATCTTTCTTTATACTTGCTAATATTTTCTGTATTTATTTAAATGCTACAGTTTGTGTGCATATACATATTTAAAAGTGTTATTTTTGTTGATCACTTTATCATTATGTAATGTCCTTCTTTGTCTTAGACTTTTTTATCCCTTCACTTTCAGTCTGTGTGTGTAGTTAGATCTGGAGTGAATCTCTTATAGGCAGCATATATTTACAGATCTTATTTTTAAGTCTCTTCAGCCACTCTATCTTTCCATTGGAACATTTAGTACATTTACATTTAAAGTAAGTATTGATAGGTATGTACTTACTGCCATTTTATTAAATTGTTTGGGGAATGTCCTTGTTTATTGTTTTCCTCTCCACTTATGATTTGATGACCATCTTAATGTTATATTTGGATTCCTTTATCTTGTGTGTATCTATTATAGATTTTTGGTTTGTTGTTATCATGAGGTTTATATACAGCAGCATATACTGGTGAATATTTAAAGTTGATGATGTCTTAAGTTTGAACACATTCTAAAAACCCTGGAGATGAGCAGTCTACCCAATTAAGTGTTTGTGGTAATAACCATAAAAATGCTCAATATACTTGGAAGAAGAGTGAGTAAATACAGGGAGAATTTTAACAAGGAGTTAGAAAACAGAGAACCAAACAAAGCTGAAAAATATAGTAACTGAAATAAAAAATACACTAGACAGGATCAACATTAGATAGGGTAATACAGAGGAATGGGTCACTAAACTGGAACAGAGTAGTAGTGTAAATCACCCAAGTTGAAGAGAAAAAGAAAAAAAGAATTTAAAAGAAATGAAGAGTTCAGTAAACCTCTTGGAAAACATTAAGCATACTAATATTCACATTATACAGGTCCCAGAAGGTGAAGAGCGACAGATAGGGGCAGAGAAATTAGAAGCACCTTATAGCTAAAGACATACTAACATGGGAAAGGAAAGAGACATCCAAGTCCAAGAAGAACAGAGTCCCAAAAAAGATCAACCCAAAGAGTTCCACACCAAGGTACTTAAAGTTAAAATGGCAAAAATTAAAGATAGTGAGAGAATATTAAGGACAGTAAGTGAAAAGCAACTAGTTATGTATAAGGGAACCTCCTCTAAGACTGTCAGCAGACTTTCAGCAGTAACTTTGCTGACCATTAGGGAATGGCACAACATATGTGTGATGAAACATCACACAACATCACATGTGTGATGAAAGGAAAAAACCTGCAGCCAATAACACTCTATCCAGCAAGACTCTCATTCAGATTTGGAGACAGAAGGAGTTTGCCAGAGAAGCAAAAGCTGAAACAACTCAGCACTACTAAATTAGCTTCCCAAGAAGTGTTAAGGGGGCTTCTCTAAGTGAAAAAGAAAAAACCACAACTAGAAATATGGAAATTACAAAAGGAAAAATCTCATTGGTCAAAATCTCGTATGATGTCAAAAACATTAAACATGCGGGGCGGAGTAAAAATTCAGAGATCTTTCTTAATGTAGGCATTTGTTGCCATGAACTTCTCTCAGAGCTGCTCTTGCTACATCCCATAAGTTTTGGTATGTTGTGTCTCCATTTTCATTTGTTTGAAGACCATTTTTTTCCCTCTTTGATTTCTTCGTTCATCCATTGGTTGTTTAGGAAAGTCTTGATGTTATCTTTGAAGTGTCTCTTTATAAGTCTTTTATTCTTTTAAAAAATTGTTAAATGAATTTAATTCTAATAAATGTTAATTATTAGAATAGTTTTAATTTATATAAAATTGTGTAGTACAGAAAATTTCTTAAATCATTTCTTATGAAATGAATGTATACATTAGTATAGAACATTTTTACCATTAATGAATCAATAATTATGACTCATTAACTAAAGACCACACTTTGTTCATATTTCCTTAGTCTCTTTGTTTCTTTATTAAGAACTGAGTTGATTTGTTAGAGTTCTTTATATATCCTAATTACAAGACTTTGTCAGACACCTACTTTGCAAATATCTTATCCCTTGGCTTTTATTTTTGTAACAACTTTTTTTTGAAGAGCAACATTTAATATTTTGAATTTTATAATTATGGTTTTATGTTCTATTTAATAATTCTTTGCTAAACCTACGGGGTCACTTTAAGATTTGCTGTTAGGTTTTCTTACAGAAGTTGCATAGCTTCATCTTTTGTGTTTTGTTGAGTTTTTATGCATGATATAAGGGTCAAGATTCATTATTGGAACATGTGCAGGAATATTTTGTTGAGATTATCTTTTCACTATTGAATTGCCATGGCATCTTTGTTGCAAATCAGTTGCCCAGATGTGTGTGGATGTATTATTACTGGGATCACTATTATGTTCCACTTATCTGTATGTCTGTCTTCATGTTAATAATGCATTGTCTTGATTATTGCATCTTTATAATATATCCATAAATCATATTTCTTTTAGTTACTGCTGACATCAGTATTGGCTTTTCTCTCCCTTTATTTGTAACTCCTTTGTGTGTTGTTACAGGCAGCATACAGTTGACTTTTCCTGTTGTTTTAACTCAGTCTGACAATCTTTGACACTTTAATTAGGAGGCTTAGATCATTACATTTAATATGATTATTAATAATGGTTGTGTTTAACTCTATAAACTTTTATATTTTTCATTCACATACGTTATTGTTCCTTCTTCCTCTTGTTTTTCTTTTTGAATATTTTTAATGATTTCATTTTATCTTACTGGCTTATTATCTCCACCTTTTTGTGTGTATCTCCACTTATCAGATACACCTTTAACTTAACCGCTATCTACCTTCAAGTAACATAGCATTTTATGAATAAAGAAAGAACCTTTCAGCAGTACACTTCTCTCCTCCACTTTCTGTTGTTGTCATACATTTTACTTACATACAAATTCTACATAGTTGCTTTTTGCTTTGAAGAGTTAATGAACTTTCTAAATTAAAAAAAAAAAAAAAACCTTTGTATTATAGTACACATAAAATTTACCCTAATTTTTTGGTGTAGAATTCAGTAGTGTTACATATCAAACTCCAAAACTCCTTGTTCATCTTGCTAAAACTGAAAACCTATGTCCATTAAAAAATAATTCCCCAACCCCTTTTCCGTGACCCCTGGCAACCACAATTCTACTTTCTATCTCTTATTATTGTGCACTCTAGGTACCTAATGTAAGTGGAATTATACACCATTTGCCTTTTTGTTACTGGCTTGTATCACTTAGCATAATGTTCTCAAGGTTCATCCACATTGTAGCATGTTATCAGAATTTTATTCCTTTTGAGTAATATTCCATTGGATGTATGTAACAAGTTTCATTTATACATTTATTAAATAAAGCAACTTGGGTTGCTTCCACTTTTTGGCTATTGTGAATAATGCTGATATAAACTTGGTTGTACAGATATCTCTTAAAGACTCTGCTTTCAGTTATTTTGGATATTCACCTAAATGTGGAATTGCTGGACCATATACTTCTTTTAATTTCTTGAGAAACCACCGTACTATTTTTCCATGGTGGCTGCACTATTTTACATCCCTACCAACAGTGCACAAGAGTTTCTTCAATGTCCTTGCCAATTTTGTGTGTGTGTGTGTGTGTGTGTGTTTTCTATAGTGATCATCCTAGCCTAATGTTTATTAAGTGGTATCTCATTGTGGTTTTGATTTGTATCTCCCTAAATATTAGTGATGTTAACCACATTTTCATGTGCTCATTAGCCATCTGTAAATTTTTTCTGGAGAATTGTCTATTCAAGTCCTTTACCCATGTATTAAGGGATGGTGTTTTTGTTATTTTAGAGGAGTTATTTCTGTATTTTCAATATTAACAGATACATGATCTTCAAATATTTTCTGTAGGGGTCTTTTTACTCTGTTGATTGTTTCCTTTGAGGTAATCCAGTTTCTTTTTTTAAACTTCTGTTTGCCTGTTCTTTTGGTTTCATATCCAAGAATTCACAACCAAATCCAGTGACATAAGCATTTCCCTACATTTTCTTCTAATAGTTTACAGTTTTAGGGTATACATTTAGGTCTTGACCAAATTTGAGTTAATTTTTTTATATTATATGAAATAGGGATACAGTTTCATTCTTACACATGGAGATATCTAGTTTACCAGTTCAATTTGTTGAAGAGGCCATACTTTCCTATTGAATAGATTTGGCATCCTTGTTGAACATCATTAGACTTTATATGCAAGGGTTTATTTTGGGACTTTCTATACATCCATATTACACTATTTTGATTACCATAGATTTGTAATAAAATTTGAAATCTGGAAGTATGAGACTTTCAGCTGTTGTTATTCACTGAGTGTCTATTTGTGTTCCCTTGAGAGTCCATATAAATATTAGCATGACCTGTCTCTGTAAAAATGCCATTGGAGTTTTGATAAAGATCATACTGAATCTGTAAATCTCTTGGAGTATTATTAATATCTTAATAATAGTAAGCCTTCCAGTCTTTGACCACAGAATATCCTTCCATTCTTTGGCCTTTAACTAGTTTCATAAGTTTTTTTAATTGGAGGCTAATTACTTTACAATATTGTGGTGGTTTTTGCTATACATTCACATGAATCAGCCATGGGTGTAAACGTGTTCCCCACCCTGAACCTCCCTCCCGATCCCATCCCTCAGGGTCATCCCAGTTCTTTGAAGTTTTCAGTGTAAAACTGTTTCACCTCCCTTGGTTACTTTTATTCCTAAGTTAGTTGTTATTCAGTTGCTAAGTCGTGTCCGACTCTTTGCGACCCCATGATAGCACATCAGGCTCCTGTTTCCTTCACTATCTCTTGAGGTTTGCTCAGATTCATGTCTTTTGAGTTGCTTGATGCCATCCAGACATCTCATCCTCTGCTGCCCTGTTCTATCTCTTCTGTCTTTTCCAGCATTGAGGTCTTTTCCAATAAGTTGGCTCTTCACATTAGGTGGCCGAAGTATTAGGGCTTCGGCAACAGTCATTCCAATGAACATTCAGGGTTGATTTCCTTTAGAATTGACTGGTTTGATCTCCCTGAAGTTCAGGGGACTCTCAATTCTTCTCCAGCACCACAATTCAAAACCGTCAATTCTTCATTGTTGAGCCTACTTTATGGTTCAGCTCTCACATCTGTACATCATTACTGGAAAAAGCATAGTTTTGACTATATGGACCTTTGTCAACAAAGTGATGGCTCTGCTTTTTAATGCCTCTGTCTAGATTTGTCATAGCTTTCCTTCCTAGGAGCACCTTTTAATTTCATGGCTGCAGTCACTATCCATGAAGAACACTTGAGTGCCAAAGAATTGATGCTTTTGAACTGTGGTGCTGGAGAAGACTCTTGAGAGTCCCCTGGACTGCAGAGAGATCAAACCAGTCAATCCTAAAGGAAATCAACCCTCAATGTTCACTGGAAGGACTGATGCTGAAGCTCCAATACTTTGGCCACCTGATGCGAAAAGCCGACTCACTAGAAAAGACCTTGATGCTAGGAAAGACTGAAGGCAAAAGAAGGGGACAACAGAGGATGAGATGGTTAGGTAGCATGACCGATTCAATGGACGTGAATCTGAGCAAATTCTAGGAGACCGTGCAAGACAGAGGAGCCTGGCATGCTGCAGTTGGACATGACTTGGCCACTGAACAACAAAAGTAACTGTTCGCAGTGATTTTGGAGCCCAAGACAATAAAATCTATCACCGCTTCCACTTTTTCCCCTTCTATTTGCCATGAAGTGATGGAACCAGATGCTATGATCTTGGTTTTTTGAATGTTGAATTTCAAACCAGCTTTTTAATTCTCCTCTTTCCCCCTCATCAGGAGGCTCTTTAAGTTCCTCTTCACTTTCCGCCATTTGAGTAGTATCATTTCCATATCTGAGGTTGTTGATATTTCTCCCAGCAGTCTTGATTCTGGCTTGTGATTCATCCAGCCTGGCATTTTGTATGTACTCTGTGTAGAAGTTAAATAAGCAGGGTGACAATATACAGCCTTGATGTACTCCCTTCCTAATTTGGAACCAGTCAGTTGTTCCAAGTCTGGTTCTAACTGTTGCTTCTTGATACACACACAGGTTTCTCAGGAGACAGGTAAGGTCTCTTGAATTTTCCAGTTCATTGTGATCCACATAGTCAACGGCTTTTAGCATAGTCAATGAAGCAGAAGTAGATGTTTTTCAGTACTTCACTCTTTTTGATATTATATTTGTAATTTTTAAAATTTCTTTAAGAATGTTCATTAGTAGTATATAGAAACACAACTGATTTTTTTTATGTGTGTTGATTCTGTATTCTGCAACTTTGCCAAATTGATTTATCCTGACAGTTTCCTTGTGGAATTTGTAGGGTTTTCTAATACATAGAAGATAATGTCATCTGTGAGGAGAGAGAATCTTCCTTCTACTTTTTGATTTGGATGCCTTTTATTTTTATTCCCTAGCTGCTCTGACCAGAACCTGCAGAGTAGGTAAAAGTGAACATCTTTGTCCTGTCTGATCCTAAAGGGAAAGCTTTCAATCTTTTACCATTGAGTCTGTTGTTAGCTATGGGCTTGTCATATATTGCTTTTATCATGTTGAAGTAGAATCCTTCTCTTCCTTGTTTAATTGTTTTTAATCATGGAAGTGTGTTGAATCTTGCCATGGATCCCAAGGTGTCTCAGAGGCGGTGGTAGCCTGCTGGTGGGCAGGGCCAGTGTCTGGCGGTGAGGGGGCAGGGGTCGCGGGCTGGTGTCAGCCTGCTGGTGGGTGGAGCTGGGTCCCAGAGTCTCTGTCTGCAAGGCCCTGGGGATCCCAGAGCTAGTGCCTGTGCACTCCTATGGGGCAGGGCTGTGTTTCAGGGTGGCTGAAGGCTTAGGGTCTTAAGATAGCCTGCCTGCTAGTGATGGGTGGGGCTTTGTCCTGACCCAGCAAGTTGCTTGGCCTGAGGCTTCCCAGTACTGAGGCTGACAGGCTGGTGGGTGGGGCCGTGTTCCAGCGCTAATAAACTAGAGGATGATTCTGAAGTGATGTTTCCCAGCATGGGTGTCCACATGATACAGCAGGCGCCACAGATGGCTTCTGCCAATGCCTGCGTCCCAAGGATGAACTTCAGTTGCCTCCTGGGTGATGTGCAGGTAGGTCTGACCCAGCTCCTTTCAAAAATTACTGTCTCTTCCCTGGGTCCTGCAGCATGTGAGGTTTTATGTGTACCCTTTAGTAGTTAAATCTGTTTCCCACACCTGTGTCCTCTGAAAGCAAGCCCCATTGGTCTTCCCAGTTCAGGACTTCCCAGGCCAGGGAGCCCAATGTGGGGCTTAGACTCACTGCTCAGAGAACCTGTGTAACTGTAATTACCCTCCCATTTGTGGGTTTCTCTCTGGGGCTATGGGTCTTGACAATACTGCACGTATGCTCCTTCTACATCTTGCTATGGTTCCTTTTTTATATCCTTAGTTGGAAAAGATCTTTTCTGTTAGATTCTGGACTTTCTCATTAATAGTTGTAATTTTGGTGTGCCTGTGGAAGGAGGTGAGCCCAGGATCTCTCTACTCTGCCATCTTGGCAGCAAAATCTTAGCTACTTCTCAAGTTTTAAAATAAAAACTCTACTATTTACTACATGTTACTATTTCTGATACTTAGTGTGTATGTAGGTTCAGATTTCCTTCTGGTATCATTTCCCTTTTGCATGAAAGATGTCCTTTAACATTTTTCCAAGTACAAGACCTTCTTATGCTTAATGATTTCTACTAACTTGTCTTTAAAGTTCACTGGTCCTTTTTCTCCATTATCCAAGTTGCTACAGAGCTCATCCAGTGGATTTTTACCACAATTACAAACTTGGTCTTCCTTGTCATAGGCAGCAGCTGAATTCTTTGCTCAGCTCTTTAAATCTCAGCTGTCTCTCATAGGTTCCTAGGAGTCTCACCCTACACATGTTATTTAGGTGTCTGCAAAGGATTTGAGGGATTTCCTACCTGGAAATTTCTACCATCGTGGCAGCAGTGCTATCCGCTTCCTCAGCCCAGTATGACTATTACTTTTTGCTTTGGGTTTATCCCGTGTGAACCATGAAATGAAAAGTGCTTTCAGAAGCCAGTTAAATGTGGATCTCAACCAGAATGCTTTCAAGGATCATAACCACCTCCAGTTTCTGCTTACTACTGATGACATCTCTGCTTTCAAATCTAAGCTACTTTGGCATTGTTGGAATTAGAACCAAGTTGTTATTTTTAAAATGTTTTTTAAACTTAAGTTTTAACAATGCTCATGCCTCTACCATTTTAAGTTTTTATTGTTGATATAATTTTTCCATTAAAATACTGTAAAGAATACATGGGATTTTTTCCTTTTGCAGGATATAGCAAATGAAGAACACAGAAAAATCGAAGCATTAAAATCAGAAAACAAGAAGCTAGAAAAACAAAAAGGAGAATTAATGATAGGATTTAAGAAACAGTTAAAATTAATTGATGTTTTAAAAAGGCAGAAGGTGAGTCTATCCTAAACAAAGTTAAAATAAATTGTGGATATTATTTGGCTCTTTCTACTGAGACATTTAGTATTTCTCCTTCAGATATATTTTTTATTGCCATGCTTAGTCACAAAATGATATCTATACATTGATGCAAGTAAATTAGAAATGTTTACTAGTTCTGTTTTCATACAGTATGGATACTCCCTAACTAGAGAAAATACCAAATATAAAAAATAACTATTAAAAAGGGATCAGTTTGCCTCTTGAAATCTTGAAACTGATTCCAAACCAGTTTTATTCTGTTCACCACACAAGTTTACCTAGTAGTTAAGAGGATGTGAATTCATGTTTTTGCTACTGTCACCTTTTGCAAAGATTAGGTATTAAAATATTGAATTGTTCTCCAAACAGGTTGGTGCAATACCACCAGTGGACAAGGTTTTTAGTGGCTAATCACTGAATGTAACTATTATTTAAACCTGTTTATTGTAATTAGAATTATACATTCCTATAACAGAACTCATTTTGATAGCATTATACACACTTTCACAAATTTCCTATTGTTCTGTGGTCTACTCTTAATACTAAATTAGACAATATTGATTTCTTTAAACACAGATGCATATTGAAGCTGCCAAGATGCTGTCTTTCACTGAAGAGGAATTTATGAAGGCACTTGAATGGGGAAATTAATAAGTGATCTACTTTTAAACCTCTAGTGTGTGGTGGATATACTCTTAAAGTAAAAATAGTTCACACCGTTACAGCTTACATTAAATAATGAAGATATTTGATAAGTCAAAATAATTCCCTGTTTAGATTTGGGGATATAAAATTGATACCTAATTATTAGAAGTGTTTTATAAAATAAAGCAATAGAAATTTAACTTTCGATTCTGTTATCTTTCTTATGACCTTCTAGCCCCTTTCAGCTGCATATCAATAGAAAATATTTTATGTTCTAGAGACTTAGCTTTAGTTTGTAAACGATGTTTACCTGAGAGAAACTGTTTCTATGTTCTTATTGATAACCGCATTAGGTAATAAAGCACTCTGAAATTCCTCACTCTATACTTTTCTCCTCTCATAATAGGAAAAGTCTTCCCCGGCCAAATCAAGGAAGTAAAGTTCCTAGACACGAACATAGAAGTGGTATGAAGAGTTTAGTTTCCTGGGTTGTTTCGATAGATATCTATATATAACAGAAAAATCCAAACTTTTTGGCCAACTCAATATATGGAATGTGGTATAGAATTCAGATCTTCAATGTTATCAGTACAAAAACAATAGTGATTGAAAGCAAACTTGCATATAATACTCTTTATCAGAAAACAAAAATGTTTTCTTACAACTGATTGTTTATAAATGATAAATTACAGAAATTTTATAAAATCCAGAGACAATGGGAGTCCTACTCACTGAACTCTAAAACAAAAGTTACACTGACACCTAGTGGTAACATACAAAAGAACCCAGGTTTTACCAAATCTTGATGGTATCACTTCTCACAAATTTCACTCCTTTTCTGATATGCTTTTCTAAACTCTTCACCAAGCATATCAATATCATCCTCATTTTTGAATACTCCCTACAAGAAAAATATTTAGTGGGTTACTTTGAATGCAGGAATATTTCAATAAATGTTCGTAAGACTAAGAGATACAGACATGAAATTTATAAAGTTATTTCTAATATAATGAAATTAATTTATTAGCAAAATATTTTTTCTATAATTATGACTTAATATACATATATATTGAATATTCTTAGACTGACCTGATGTCCTGTTAGAACTTGTCTTAGGAATCTGGACTCTTCTGCTTTACTACAAGTACTACTGCTCTGATGGACTGAACGGAAATCAATTTAATCCACACTCTACCCTCCTACCCTTATTTTGAAACAGCCCTGCAGTGTATGAGGGAGGAAATGAGCTTCACCAGATTTATGCATGGGACTGGCTCTTGCATCAGTTCTGTCTCTAGTCAGCTAACTTCAGTCTTTCAGGAAAGAAGCCAGGTGTGGAGTTAAGTCAACTAATCTTAATCCCTTTAAAACAAAATTAAACTTAAATATTTACTTATCTAAAGAATCCCCCCCAAAGAATAATTTAGGTCATTTGGAGCCACTAGGATCTAAAGGATCAAATTTTAGGTTATCAGTTTTTCCCATTTCCACAGTTATTTTGCTACACAAATATCTAAACCCAAAGACTTGCTCGGAATTTATAGTCTAGTTTATTAATTCCATATGGCTTTTGTCATTAATATATAAGTTTGTATACATTCTAACAATTAGACTATAAGGTCCTGTAGACAGGTAATAATTACTCATTTCTTTCTCCTTCCTTTTGCACTAGACTGAACAAAATATACAGTTGATTCTTTTGATTGAATAAAGTATCAAATGGCATAATTTCTGTATCTGAAGGGTAGAAATGTTATTTACTTTAGTTCATATGTTTATGTGGCCTCTGAAACTCAAGTTGTTATTTTTATAGTCCTAAGGTATTTCAGAAAGCAAATTTTCATGTATATTCTCTGGAAGTAATATTCTTTTTAAAATAAGGGTTACCTAGTTATAATGTAACCTCCTGTTATAGAGCAGATCTCAGACTGAGTTCAAGCTTGTATCTATTACTACTGTTACTTACAAGGCTATCCTATATATCACCTGCTTTGGTGTCCAGCGTATCACATTTGCTTTAGTTTTAAACGTCTTACACTGGAGAACAGAACCTCCAAAATTTAATAGAAAGTGCCAAGACCAACTATCTCATTTTGGAGACGTTCAGTTACTAACTCACGTAACATTGCTGCTTTGTAACAGCAAGAAGTGAGTGAAACCCAGGCCCTCTGAAATCCTAACACCATGTCTTCCCCCCACTCTTAGAGGCTATGAGTTAAATCTCACTTACTTTAGGGAGATACCCTAGTAGTTTTGTAGCATGTTCTTTGAGAAGTTTTAGTCTTTCTTCTTCGACAATTGCATTTATACATCCTTGTCGTCTTTGCTGCCACTGCCATTCCTGCAGTTCACGTTGCTAGAAATGTAAACAGAACTTACTGTCATAAAACACATTAATCTTTGAAGAATGTGGCAAACAAAACTATTCTTGCAGTAAATTAAGATAAAACTGATAATATATCTTTTATATTATTATATTATATATATAATATATGTATTACTGTCATTCTTCCTTTAAAGTTACAAGGAAAATAGTTATGACTGACGTTAGAGAGGCAAGTACATATTTTCAGGACAAGCCATCTTCATTACCAAGGAAAAAAGGTTCAGAAAAGTGATTTCTCAAAAAAAAAAAAAAAAGTGATTTCCCAATTAATTCAACGAATATTTATTGAGTGCATACCCCAGGTGTTGAAGGCAGCTTACAATGTAAGACAAAAAAAAAAGGTAGATAAAACACAATAGGGATAGCTAAAAGATAAGTACTACCATATATATTAAGTTTCTTAAAGCCTGTGTGACGTACAAGAGCATCAGCCAGCAAAAGAACCAGTATTTCTCAGGGAAATGTTCTGATTGATAACCACACCAAACTTCTGAGCCGTGAAAATATGGAAGAGATGACTAGCTTTAACTCATTTTAGGGCTTAAAAGAACTCTTATAGAAATATATCCAAATAAGACTTTTAAATGGGAAAGGATGCTAAAGGCAGGCCACTGAAATAATGATGAATTTCTGCCAAGAATTACTTTAGTTAAAATAGTATTAATGCTTCAACTTTTCTTTGAAATAATCAGTTTAAGTCATATAAATCAGAAAGCAGGATGTCTGTCTTTTCTGTTACAATGAGAGGTAAGCTGCTTCTATATCACCTAATATTTCATTATTGGATGAAAATAAAGAAGAATGCTAGGACACAACCATATCCAATGCCAGTTAAACTTGGAATTGCTTCTCTGTCTACTGTCATGTCAGATGTATTACAAAATTAGAAGTATCACTGACAGCTAATTGAGAAGATACTTTAACCCATGTTGCTACTGAATCAAAGGGTAGAATTGCTCTTAAATATTTTATCTCTAAGATGAAACAGGGTAACAGAATCTGCTATAGAATCACCATATCTGAATTTTTTTTAGACTGCATTTCTAAGGCTAAAGGGTCAGATGTGGTCACAGCAGGACTAGGTTTTTGCCAAGGGAATAAGCAAAAGTGTTGTATGGCAGTTTCCAGGAATCAGTCTTACATCTTTTGTCCCTTCTGCACTTCTTCCATCTGCTGCTTGAAACATGGCTATGAAGGTTGAAGAGCCAAATTAAACCATGAAGATGAGGGCTAGACCCTACAGGGGCCATAACAAAACCCAGAAGGAGCCCGGGTTCCTGAAGACTATGAATAAAGCTTCAGTTTCTAGACTTCCATGCGAGGGAATAGTAAACTATCTCTTAAGCCGCTGTTACCTTGAGACTCTACTTGTAGACAAACATCCTAACTGATCTATTCCTTCTAACAGGGGGTGTAAAAAAGTTATCTAATGTTGTGAGGAAAGCTCATTTGTTAGATTTTTGTTCAGTTGCATGCATGGTCTCACATTTGGGTTTTCCTTCTTAGGAAGACCACATTAACTATTTACCATAAAAAAAAACTTTTTATAGTAAATTAGGGTAAATATTTTAGAAAGATATGAAATCAATTTGTCTATGAGGGCAAATTCTGAATAGCTCTAGTGGTAGAAAGTATCTCCTGGGGAGTTTCAGATTTTGTCTGACTGTGGAGTTATTTTAGAGATAGACAGCTATTTAGGAATATCTATGAAATCATAAAAAAAGAGCATGTATACAGGATTGTATAATGAAATGGATTCATGATTGTATGAACATGAAACTCCATCCTTTCCCTTAGGCCAAGACAGAAATGTGACCCAGTCTCACTGATAACAATACTTAAAACTAACCCCACAGCTTCATTTTAGGAACATACACAATTTTTTCAAAATTAAGATATAAATTTCTTAGAAAAGTATCTGTGGCTTAGGTAATAGTTTAGTATTTCTTTCCTTTATAGCTGTCCTGATAACTTTCCAAGGAGTTTTCGGATTAGCTCTGTAAGCCATGAGATAGGACAGTCACTGGTTCTGCCTCTTTCTAGGCAAGGAGTATTCAAAGCTTTCCGGTCAATTTCAGAAGCTTTTAAATTTTTCTGTCTCCTTGATCACTTTGCTCTGACACTGATAATCACCCTTATTGATTCAACAAACATTTACTAAGTATTTACTGCTTGTCAGGAAAAATGCTAGGTGCTTTTTTTATCTCCCTTAAAGGTTACAGCAAATCATGACTGGTTTATATCAAACATATAGAATTGAGATTTGTATCCATTAGGAATCCACTTAGTTAAGCAGGAGGAGTACATAATGAGATTTTTTTTACTTTATGCTAACTAGTAGCAGATGGACTAGAATCACAAGGAGACCAGTTAGAATACAATTTCAGTAGTCCACAGAATGATAATAAATGTCTAAATTATGAAGAGAAATGGATTTAGTAAGAGTTATGGTAGAACTGGAATCAACTGGATTTGATGGCTAAAAATTATTAGGTAAGAAATGGGAAGAATCCAGAATGACTCCAAGGTGACAGCATATTCACTCAAGTCACCCACCCGCCTGTCTTTAACCAAGATTCAGGCTACAGAAATTGGAAAAGGTTTATCTGTCTGCTACTTTCTTTTGGAAACCTTAATTCTAAGGCACCACAAGATTTCCAACTATGTCCTTTTAAGCATCTGGAAATGTGACAACAGAAATAAGACATTAGTTAATCAAGCATACAGGAGAGCCAAAAATTGCACCTCAGGTCTCCCAACACTTCATGCAGCAGGCAAAAAAGATAGGGCTGATCTCTCTGTTTTCTGTGACATCCAGATGTTATCTTCTGACCATTTCTTGGTCTTGTCAATTTTTTACTACCACTTCTACCTCCTATGTTCTCCAAGTCTCAGTCACTGGCCCTCTGATTACTTCTCATAATATATTATTTGGAAGAATAATCTTAGTTTGAAACTATGGGTTACTTAATGCCAGAAATGCTTTTCTAAGAAAAGTTGACCTTTCTTCTGTTCAACTGCCTTCAGGAATTTCAACTTGCATTTCTAACTAAATATGACTAAATCTGAAGTCATTCCATCTTTTTGCTCCAATTCAAAACATAACAACAGCACTTGTATTCCTTGAGTTTCTCATATTTGAAACCTTGAGAGTTATTTTGATACCTTCCTCCACTCTACCCTATATGGTCCAAGGAAAAAAAATCATACAAGTCTCATCTATTCTTCCTTTAAAAATATTTAAATTCTTTCCTTTCTCCTTCCACTGCTCTGTCAACCTACTCCAGGCCATCATCACTTTAACTCTTAAATTACTACTTTCACCTTTTTTTTAATTAATTATTTTAATTGGAGGCTAATTACAATTCTGTGGTGGTTTTTGCCATATGTTGACATGAATCAGCCACGGGTTTTCATGTGTCCCCCATCCTGAACCGCCCTTCCACCTCCCTCCCTATCCCATTCCTTTGGGTTGTCCCATGCATCAGCTTTGAATGCCCTGTTTCATGCATTGAACTTGCACTGGTCATCTATTTCACATATGGTAATATACATGTTTCAATGCTAGTCTTTCAAATCATCCCACTCTTGCCTTCTCCCACAGAGTCCAAAAATCTGTTCTTTATATCTGTCTCTTTTGCTGTCTTGCATATGGGGTCATCGTTACCATCTTTCTAAATTCCATATATATATATATGTTAATATACTATATTGGTGTTTTTCTTTCTGACTTACTTCACTCTGTATAATAGGCTCCAGTTTCATCCACCTCATTAGAACTGATTCAAATGCATTTGTTTTAATAGCTGAGTAATATTCCATTGTGTATATGTACCCTTTCTCTTCTTGTTAAAGAGCACATTACAATAACCAGTTTCTACTGTATCATGCCCAAACTCCTCAGCCTATCATTCAGGTTCCTCCATGTGGTAATTCCATAAGCTGCCAACTAAGAATAGCCTTCCTGTATTCTTTTATTCATTTTTTATGTATTTCTAGATAAATCCACATAGTTCTGCCATAAATGTATTGCACTATTAGTGTATCACACTATCGCATTCTACAAATGTTTACATTTAAAAAACATATTCTTAGTACAGTAGTATATATAATCAAGTCTTTGGGGTATCTAGACCTTATTTTCTTCTGCTAGATTAAAAGCTACCAGAATGAGCTTTATTTATTTTGGTTCCCTCAGCAGAATGCCTAGCAAAGGAGTATCTGCTGATTATAAGAGTATTCTGGGGTTTCTTTTTGTCCACCATTCAGGAAAATCATTATAATATTAATATATTAATCCCAGATCTGCCACTTAACTTGCTATGACACCTTGGGCAATATATATAATCTCTCAAGATTCAGTTCCACATCTTTAAAATAGGGGTAGTAACAGTACCTAACTCACAGGGTTGAAAGTTAAAAGTTATTAATTTGCTTGTAATGAATATAGAATAGTGAATGGCATAAGAAAACAATAAATGTTAGTTATTGTTACTCCACTTCTATTACTACTTAAAAATATTTACCACATGCTTTATCAGTACTTTTCATATTTAGAGCTCTTTATCTTTCCAAAGCACTTACATATTATCTTATTTGCTTCTTAAAGTAGTATTTCAGTTTTATGGATGAAACATTTCAATGTGTCCAAGTCACAAACCTAGTTTCCTCACCAACTCTTAAATACACATTTCCAACTAAGAAATTTTCCCCTGGGGCTCAAAATCTATATGGACAAAATGGAATTATATATCTACCCCCTCAAAATCTGTTTATCTTCATACATCTTTGTACATATATCACCACTCACTCACTGAATGTGGAAGTGTGTAACAGCATTACTTAGTAGTAGTAGTCTAATCTGTCTCTCAACTCTCCAGATCTAATTGGTCACCGCGAGCCATCAATTCTAATTTCCTACCACTTCAAAGATGGATTCCTTCTCTATTCACAAGGGTTCTCATCACCTCTCTCTGGGATAATTGTAGTAACTTCCTGAAGAACTGTGGACGGAGGTTTGTAACAGTGTACAGGAGGCAGGTGACCAAAACCATCCACAAGAAAAGGAAATGCAACAAGGCAAAATGGTCATCTGAGGAAGCCTTACAAAAGCTGAGAAAAGAAGTGAAAGGCAAAGGAGAAAAGGAAAGATATACCCATCTGAAGGCAGAGTTCCAAAGACTAGCAAGGAGAGATCAGAAAGGCTTCTTAAGTGAACAATGCAAAGAAATAGAGGAAAACAACAGAATGGGAAAGAGTAGAGATCTCTTCAAGAAAATCAGAGATACCAAGGGAACATTTCATGCAAAGATGGGCACAATAAAGGACAGAAATGGTATGGATCTAACAAGCAGACGATATTAAGAAGAGGTGGCAAGAATACACAGAAGAAGTATACAGAAAAGATCTTCATGACCCAGATTAACCATGATGGTGTGATCACTGACCTAGAGCCAGACATCCTGGAATGAGAAGTCAAGAGGGCCTTAAGAAGCATCACTACAAACAAAGCTAGTGGAGGCAACGGAATTCCAGTTGAGCTATTTCAAATCCTAAAAGATGATGCTGTAAAAGTGCTGCACTCAATAGGCCAGCAAATTTGGAAAACTCAGCAGTGGCCACAGGACTGGAAAAGATCAGTTTTCATTCCAATCCTAATGTTCAAAGAATGTTCAAACTACTGCTCAACTGCACTCATTTCATATGCTAGCAACGTAATGCTCAAAATCCTTCAGGCCAGGCTTCAACAGTATGTGAACCGAGAACTTCCATATGTACAAACTGGATTTAGAAAAGGCAGAGGAACCAGAAATCAAATTGCCAAAATCCATTGGATCATAGAAAAGCAAGAGCATTCTAGAAAGAATTTTACTTCTGCTTCATTGATTATGCTAAAGCCTTTGACTGTGTGCATCATTACAAACTGTGGAAAATTCTTCAAGAGATGGGAATACCAGACCACCTGACCTGCCTCCTGAGAAATCTGTATGCAGATCAAGAAGCAACAGTTAGAACTGGATATGAGACAATGAACTGATTCAAAATTGGGAAAGGAGTACATCAGGCTGTATATTGTCACCCTGCCTATTAACTTCTATGCAGAGTACATCATGCTGAATGCTGGACTGGATGAAGCACAAGCTGGAATGAAGACATCTAGGAGAAATATCAATAACCTCAGATATGCAGGTGACACCACTCTAATGGCAGAAAGTGAAGAGGAACTTAAAAAGCCTCTTGATGAAAGTGAAAGAGGAGAGTGAAAAGCTGGCTTAACACTCAACATTCAAAAAACAAAGATTACAGTATCTGGTCCCATCATTTCATGGCAATTAGATGGGAAAACAATGGAAACAGTGACAGACTATTTTGGGGGGCTCCAAAATCACTATAGTGACTGCAGCCATAAAATTTAAAGATGCTTGCTCCTTGGAAGAAAAGCTATGACAAACCTAGACAGCATATTAAAAAGCAAGAGACATCGCTTTGCTTTATGATAAAGATTTGTATATTCAAAGCTATGGATTTTTCCAGTAATCATGTACAGATATGAGAGTTGGATTATAAAGAAGGCTTAGCACCAAAGAACTGATGCTTTCGAACTCTGTTGCTGGAGAAGAATCTTGAGAGCCCCTAGGACAGCAAGCAGATCAAACCAGTCAATCCTAAAGGAAAATCAACCCTGAATATTCACTGGAAGGACTGGTGCTAAAGCTGAAGTTCCAAACTTTGGCTACCTGATGTGAAGAATCAAATCACTGGAAAAGACCCTGATGCTGGGAAAGGCTGACGGCAGGAGAAGAGGGTGACAGAGGATGAGATGTTGGACGGCATCATCGACTTAGTGGACGTGAGTATGAGCCAACTCCAGGAGACAGTGAAAGACAGGGTAGCCTGGGGTGCTACAGTCTATGGGGTCATAAAGAGTCGGACATGACTGAACAACTAAACAACTGATCTTCCTGTCTCCAGTCTTACTCCCCTCATGTCTGTCCTCAACACTGCTACCTGAATCATCTTTCCAAGTGCAGACCTTATCATGCAGCTCAATTCTTCAGTGGATCCCCCCCGAATAAAATCCACCATTAAAACAGCTGCCAAGACATTCATGATCAGTTTCCTCTCTGCCATACAACATGTCTATTCTGTATAATTATCATCAATGCATTTGACATATCTTCATAATCATTGTTTTTATGTATTTTTCTTAACCAACACCAAAAGCTTATAGATTACATGGAGTTCATCTTATTTATGTTCTCAACACCAACCAATGTCTAACATATAGAAAGCATCAATAAATACGTTCTAGATTCATTAATTAATTAGTAGTCAGAAAACATATATATCATATGATTAGTGAATGGGTATCCAACATCTGGCGCATAAACAGTTTTCAGTTATTTAGTGGATAAATAAATTAGCCAGCTGCTATTCAATGAAAATTTTTTTAAAAGTTTTCCTTACTTTGTCTGCAAGGAACTGGTTGCGGCGCTCTTCTATAAGTTTTTCCACGGCCCTCTTGTGTTCTAGTTGCTTCATTCTTTGCTTCTGAGCATTCATTAATTCTATTCGATCATCCTCAGCAAATTTCGCCAGCATAGCTTTCCTAAAAGTCTCCTCTTCTTCTTTTGCAGCCTGAAGTACTAATTCCTTCAAGGCCATTTGGTCCATAAAATCTTGCTTCAACTCCTTTTGCTTTCTCAATTTCTCTTCTGCTTCTTCCTAAATAACAATACATCTAAAAGTTAATTTAATAATTAACCTGTAAAAGTTAATTCAGTAATTGTTTGTTTACAGTAGATTTATAAAGATAGGGTCAGATAGAATTTGTTTAAGCTTAATGTTACAATAAGAAATAAAACTGAAAACTTAAGCCTTTTCAAGGTAACACTTTGCCCCATTCTTTAAAAACTAATAAAGTAGATATTACCTTTGGATTGCTCATTATTTAAAATTTAACTAATATATATTTATCATCTTGTTTCTGTATTCAGAATTAACACATTAACTTTGAAAAGAGTTGTATAAAAATTTGTATATGTGAGTTTATTAAATCAGTCAACTATAAAATCTGTACCAACTATGAATCATTCTAGAACCTTGTGTTCAAATCATTGATAAATATTTTTCAGAATAATCTAGCAATGAGAATCAGAAGTATTTCAGAGAAATTCAAACTTACTTGAAGCAGTTAAAAGTCCTTTCCTACAAGGTTTAATTTCCTCAACGTTACTATGAAAGATTTCAAAACCAAAGAATTTTACAGGGATCACCCATATTTGCTTTATCATTGACCTACTGAATTAGGACTACTGTAAATTTTAAATCATTTCCTAATCTAACCAACTTTGCTCAATTCTAATACAAGTTCCAGGTAGGCCAGTATCTTCAAAATATTGCCTTAACGCCCATAGGGCCAAGGTTCCTACTTAGAGATTACAACAAACTGTAAGGATTTACTACAGGCCATCAGCTGCATACAGAACTTCCAGGAAGGCCAGGGAACCAAGCTGCCATCCTACTGCTCAAGACTCATCATGGTAACTCTGTCTATGGTGACTGACTACTATCTCATGTGCTTTCTTCCACCTTCACACCTTGAAGTGGGGGTGATGGCTATTGGAGACAACCTAGTTCATATGAAGAGTTCTAGGTAAAAGATAAATGTAGTTTTAACTACATTTCTCTTTGCAATAAAGCAAGACAAATGAATTTACAACAGGGTAGGATGTGGTCAGGGTAGGATGTGGTAAGGGTAGGAATGGGTTTCTTTTGAAACAGAAAATGTATTTATTATTTTGCAAGTAGCTATGCAAAACAGCTAGGGACCTGACAAGCTGCTGAAAGATTTTCCCAAATAACTTGTGCATCCCTGTATTATAGGTATCACATCAATAACACATCCAGGAGAACAAAAATAGAATTCAGAAAACAATACCTCAGAGGCCCACCAGAACCTGATTCCTTTATGAAATACTCTATTACAGTGTTGTTGTTGGTTATGTAGTTGCTAGGCTGTGTCCGACTCTTCCAACCCCATGGACTTTATGTAGCCTGCCAGCAGCTCCTCTGTCCATGGGATTAATACTGGAGTGGGTTGCCATGTCCTTCTCCAAAGAATGGGTTTTAAAGTGAGCCAATCTGCAAGTATCAGTTACAGCAACTTTGTTAATTATACTGATCATTCATCCTCTTTTTCTTCATTTATCCCTATCTAATCCTCTTTCGAAATTCTATCTTTTTCATAGTCTTCTCTATTCCCTGGTGGCTTAGATGGTAAAGAATCTGCCTGCAGTGCAGGAGACCCAGGTTCAATCCCTGGGTCAGAAAGATCCCCTGGAGAAGGGAATGACAACCCACTCCAGTATTCTTGCCTGGATAATTACAAGGACAGAGGAGCCTGACGAGCTATAGTCCATGGGGTCGCAGAGTCGGACACGACTGAGTGTCTAACACACACACACACAATCCTCTTTTCAGATCCTATCTTTTTCTTAGTTCTCTCTAATCACTCTTACCTCTTTTGGGGGTCTTACACCATTTAATTTTTCATAATTTAATTTTATTCCATAAATATACACCTCATCTCACTAAAATACATGGAAGGCACATCTTATTTTTCTTTGGCATGCTGGACACATAGTGTTTTTTATAATAAAAAGTTTGTGTTTATTTGCCATCTATTGCATAGAAGTCAGAGGCTCATTAAAGGCAGACATGCTGTGTCAGTTAGCTCTGAATTCCTCCAGAGCTTATAATAATACTTTGCACACAGAAACTCAGTACATACTGAATTCTTGACATTTCCTGGCACCCATCTCCCATACCAATTTTAGTTTAATCCAATGGTGAAGACATCTGGCTAAAGAACAGGAAAGATATTGGCAAAACAAAACACCATTCATTATATGTTTTGAACTAGGAAAGTGTTCATATAGACTTTGATGTGTCTGGATATGGATTATGTAGTTATATAATATGAACTGAATAATTTTCCATGTTCTAAAACCCAATATGTGGTTTGAGGAATAGCTGTTCACTGAAAGTTTGGATTAATTTGCTATAGAACTACTCTGAGTCTAGAAACTCTTTACAGATGTCTTGGTCTGGGTTCTCCACTGAAAAACAGCCTTAAACAAGGAGTTGTATACAGATATTTTACCACGGAGGTAATCTCAGGAAGCAGAGGTGAGGGACAAGCAGAAGTGAAGGAAGAGAAGCCAACACAAGGGTGTATCATTGAACTGGTCACTGGACGACCGAGGCTTCACTCTGCCAGGACCTTGTGAGGAAGGCATGGGGTACCTTTCAGGACCTTCCCAAAAGCCTGCTACAGGTAGAGAAGCATTATTTCTCGATTCCTCTCCACTGCTGGCTGAGGGATGCCCCAAAGGGTGTTACCTCCCTGTCCCCACCCTGACATGTTAGGAAGCGCTCAGCAAAGGGTCAGTCTAAGCCCTCACAACTATTCCCCACAGCAGTCACAAATCAGAGGTGATGCTGACAGGATGTGACACAGGGCACACAAATCTGATACAGGAAAATGGCTTTAATAATCTTATTTTGTCTTTTTTTTCCTATGTTTTCTGAAATCACTGCATTTTTAACTCAGAAAATAGCACCATTGAAAATTTCATTTTATTAGGACACAATTGAGTAATCTTTCACTGTTTTTCTTATCTTTTCCCTTTACAGACCCTTTATCCCTTCAAATATTAAGCAACTAGATTTAAAAATGCTAATGTATTCTGATTTTCAGTTTACTTCTACTTGTATCTTTATTATTTCCCTCCATATTCTTCCCTCATACTTGATTTATATGGTTTTTCTCAGTTATTGAGTTGGCTGCCTACACAATTTTCCCAATATTTCTCACTTAATAATTGCCTGTGGATTTCTCTGGTGCTCCAGTGGTTAAGAATCCACCTGCTGGCTTCCAGTTCAAGATGGCAGAGTAGACATGTGTTCGTCTCATTCTGCAAGAGCACCAAAATCACAACTAGCTGTTGAATAGCCATTAACAGGAGGATGCTGGGACCCATCAAAATAAGATACTCCATGTCCAAAGACAAAGAAGCTGCAGCGAGATGGTAGGAGGGATGCATTCATGATAAAATCAAACCCCATACCTGCAGGGTAGGAAACCCACAAACTGGAGAATAATACCAAAGAAGTTTTTCTCACACTGTTGTGAAGGTTTGGACCCAACGTCAGGCTTCCCAGCCTGGGGATCCGACAAAGGGACTGGGAATCCACAGGGAATGTGACCTTGAAGGCCAGTGGGATTTGACTGTGAGAGTTCCATGGGACTGTAGGAAACAGATTCCAGGCTTGGAGGGCACAAACAAAATTTTGTGTGCACCAGGACCCAGAGGAAAGGAGCAGTGACCCCACAGGAGACTGAAACAAAACTACCTGCTAGTACTGGGGGGTCTCCTGCGGAGGCGTGGGTCATCAGGGGCTCACTAGACGGGGCTACTGGCAGCAGCAGTCCAGGAAGGTCCCCCTTGGTGTAAGCCCTCTTGGAGGTCACCATTAACCCAGGGCTGGGTCAGGCCAAACAACTACCAGGGAGGGAGTGCAACCCCACCTATCAGCAGATAATTGCATTAAAGCTTTACTGAGCAAGGCCCTGTCCACCAGAGTAAGACCCAGTTTTTCCCATTGCCAGTCCCTCCCATCAAGAAGCTTACACAAGCCTCTTAGCTTACTCCATCAGAGGGCAGACAGAAGCAGCAGGAAGATCCAGTCTCATAGATGGCTAGAACAAAAGCTACATTATAGAAAGTTAATCATGATAAAAAAAAAAAAAAAAAAGCAGAAAGTTATGTCCTAGATGAAGGGACAAGATAAAACCCAAGAAAAACAACTAAATGAAGTGGAGATAGGCAACCTTCCAGAAAAGCAATTCAGAATAATGATACTGAAGATGATACAGGATCTCAGGAAAACAATGGAGAAGATGCAAGAAATGTTTACTAAAGACCCACAAGAATTAAAAAACAGAGATGAATAATACACTAGAAGGAATCAATAGAGTAACTGAGGCAGAAGAACAGATAAATGACCTGGAGGACATAATGGTGGAAATCACTGCCACAGAACAGAATATAGAAAAAAGGATGAAAAGAAATGAAGACAGCCTAAGAGGCCTCTGGGACAACATTAAATGCATCAACATTCACATTAGAGGAGTCCCAGAAGGAGAGAGAGAGAAAGGACCTGAGAAAATATTTGAAGAGATTAAGAGCAGAAAACTTGCCTAACATGGGAAAGGAAATAGTCAAACAAGTCCAGGAAGCATAGAGAGTCCTAGGCAGGATGAACCCAAGGAGGAACACAGTAAGACACATAGTAATCAAATTGACAAAAATTAATGACAAGGATAAAATATTAAAAGCAACAAGGGAAAAACAACAAATAACATACAAGGGAACTCCCATCAAGCTATCAATTGATTTCTCAATAGAAACTCTACAAGCTAGAAGGGAATGGCATGACATATATAAAGTGAGAGAAGAGAAGAACCTGCAACCAAGAATACCCAGCAAGACTCTCATTCTGATTTGAGGGAGAAATAAAAACTTTCCAGATAAGCAAAAGTGAAGAGAATTCAGCACCACCAAACCAGCTTTACAACAAATGCTAAAGGAACTTCTCTAGGCAGGAAACACAACAGAAGGAAAGACCTACAGAAAATTAACCCAAAACAGTTAAGAAAATGGTAATAGGATCAAATGCACCAACCAAAAGACACAGACTGGCTGGCCAGATGAAAACATGTGCATGGATGCACTTCCACTTACCATATCACTCTGCTTGACCCCCCAGACTGTATGTAATTATTTTATATTGTTAGGTTAATCATGTTCCCATTATGCCTTGAGATTGTAATTATCTTTTATTTTTGTCTGGCTATTGATTGTGAAAACTGATAAACATCTTTTACTATTGTGATTATGTAACTATTACTCACTTACTGCCATTGTATGATTGGTCAACAGAAAAATAATATAGAACTCAAAACTACAATTTAATAGAAAAACTTGTAATCACTTTTAAAATTCCAGATGCATACCAGAATAATCCTGGGAGTTTCTGAAAAACAGAAATGCCCAGGTACTGCTTTTTTCTCCAGAGCTCCAGCTATATTTCTCATGAGCAGCCATATTTAATGGCTGTATGATGATCTTTTACTTTTATCTAGTTTCACTATTTCATATTCAGTGCTCCCATTTCATTTAGTTTGTTTTCCAATTTCTTCATCTTTTTTTAAATTTTCTTTCTCCAGCCTTTATCAGGTATAGTAGAAAAGCTTTTGTATACCCACATAGAAATAATATATATAACACATTTTAGAAAACTTATGAATTTTTGTCTAATGAAAAAAATGCATGACATTTTGATTCCACTTGTTTGACTTAGTATGAATAGAACGCTAGATTTCTAATTAAAAAACTGATATGCAACAAGCAACAAAAGTTTACTGTATAGCACAGGGAACGGTAGTCAATATCTCATAATAACCTAAAGTGGAAAATAATTTCAAAAATTAGCATGTTTGTATATGTACAACTGAATCAACTCGCTGTGCACCTGAAACACTGTAAGTCAACTATACTTGAATAAAAAATTTAAGAAATTAAAAAAAATCCACTTGCCAGTGCAGGGGACACAGGTTCGATCCCTGGCCTGAGAAGATTCCACATGCCACAGGACCACTAAGCCTGTTCAGCACGACTATAGAAGCCTGCACATCCTAAAGCTTGTGCTCTGCAACAAGAGAAGCCACTGCAATGAGGAGCCTGCACACGGCAACTAGAGAAAGCCCATGTGCAGCAACAAAGACAGCAGCCAAAAATAAACAAAAAAATTTTAATTGCCTAATAGATTTTGATGTCATAATTTCCTCCTCTAAATTGTCTGCAAATATCCTCTTCAACCAATAATAATTGAATGTTTTCAGATTTTTCAGTTAGTAAGTTAAAATATTTGTTATTAAGTTCTAGTGGTGTTTAAACACCCTTTCCCCTTTGCAGTCAATTTTCTTTGGAGAAATAAGTTATGTACTTCAGTACAACAATGTTACATGGGAGATAAAATGTTCACTATATTATATGTCCCTTGATGATTATACCTTTTCTCTGTGATAGCTGGGATTCATTTGCTGTTCCACTTACCTAGCAATAACGCTGCCTACCTGCTTTCCCATTTGTTCATATATGCCTGTTAGCCTTCACCCATCATTTTATTCTTAACGCTTTGGGGGTTATTTGACATTAGGTATCTATAAGTGGATTTTATTAAGATGTTTCTTTAAAACAACTGGACACATTTTACAATCTTAAATGCAGCTAATAATTAAGGACTCACATGAAGTAAGTTTTGATATTTTACATAGAATCTATTTCTTCCTTATTGATGAAACAGTGTATCTAAGACAATGTTGTTTTAATATAGCTGATAATATTACAAATAATACTAATAAGTATAATTAATTGTTATATATATTCATATATCTTGTTTTATAAAGTATTCAAACTTCTGGGAGTTCCCTGGTGGTTCAGTGGTTAGGATTCCATGCTTTCACTGCCGACAGTGCAGGTTCAATCCTTGGTCAGGAAATTAAGACCCTACAAGCCATGCAACATGGTCAAAATGAAGTGTTGAAACTTCCAGCTTGTTAAAAAAAAAAACACTTGGGTTTTTTATATTCTGTTGTCAACTTATTGAGTGTTCTTTACATATTCTGGATAAAAGTTATTTGTAAGATACATGTATACGGAATGTTTTCTCCCAACTGTGGCTTGCATTTTCATTTCCCTAACAATGTTAGGAAATTATTAATTTTGATGAAGCCTACTTATAAACTTTTTATGGCTCATGCCTTTATCCTAAAAATTTTAAATCTTTGCCATTTCCAAGTTCATAATGACCTTCTCATGTTTTCTTCTAGAAATGTTTTAGCTTCAGCTCTTTTTATATTATAATATGACACGGTATGACAAGTACTGGCAAGGATGTGGAGGAATTGGAACTCTCCTACACAGGCAGTAATAGATACAGTGGTGCAGCCTCTATGGAAAACAGCTGGGCAGTTCCTCAGAAAACTCAACACAGAAATACCATGTGACCCAGCAATACCAGTGCTAAGTATTCACCTAAAAGGATCTGAAAAAGATACTCAAACATTTTAAAACTTGTACACAAATATTCATAACAATAACATTCACAATAGTTTAAAAAAAAGGGTGGAAACATATACTATTGAATGAATAGACAAAATGTTGTATATCCATACACTGGACTATTATTCAGCCAAAAAAAGGTGGAGGTTGGGGGTTGGGGAAATTAATTATTGACACATGCTACAAAATAGATGAAACTCCAAAATGTTATTCTAAGGGAAAGAAATCACAACGCAAAAGGTCACATATTGCATGATCCCACTTATTTTCAGAATAGTCAAATTCATAAAGACAGGAAGCAAATCAATAGTTGCCAGAGTCTTAGAAAGCATGGAACAGGTGGTAACTGCTTAATGCAAGGTATCCTTCTGCGGTAATGAAAATGTTTCGGAACTAGACAGAGATGGTGGTTGCACAATATTCTGAATGTACTAAATGCTGCTTTAAAACAGTCAATTTTATGTTACATGAATTTTGCCTCAATTTAAAAAAAAAACCTTAAGGAGAAACACAAACCCACAATTATGGTTAGAGTCATCAACAATCCTCTCTCAGCAACTGATGGAACAACCAGACAGAAAATCAGCAAGGATATACAAGAACTCAACAGCACAATCAATCAATAGAATCTAACTAGCATTTATAGAAATTTTAGACATTTAAACATATTTCTAGAACATTTTACCCAAAGTAGTAGGAAACATATTCTTTTCAAATGTCCACAGAACAAATTTAAAGGAAATAAAATCATATTGGGCATGTTCTCTGATCACAATGAAATCAAACTAAAAGTAACATTTTTAAAGAAAAATTTCTGGACATTTGGGGACTACATACACAGTTTTAAGTAATCCATTGGTCAGAAAAAGGCTCAAGAAAATGAAAACATCAAAGTTAATGAAAATGAAAACAACACTGAAACTTGTGAGGTGCAACTGAACCAGCTTTGAGGGAAATTTATAGCACCAAATGTACACATATAGTAAGATGCATTGATAGGGGCATGCATTGTAGGAAACGTCTCAAATCAATAATCTAAGCTACTACACTTCAGAAACCCATAGAAAGGAAACAGAAGAGAGTAAATAGCAGAAATAAATGGAATTGAAAACAGAAAACCAATAGACAATATCAATGAGGCAAAAGGCTCTTTTAAAAAAATAATGACATAGAACTCCTATAAGAGAACAGAGTAAGTTCCTCTAAATCAGCCTTGGCAATGAATTTTTGGATTTGACACCAAAAGCAAAATAAACAAACAGGATTACATCAAACTAAAAAGCTTCTGTACAGAGAAGAAAATGAAGTTAAAGTCACTCAGCTGTGTCACTCTGTGACCCTGTGGACTGTAGCCTGCCAGGCTCCTCTGTCCATGGGATTCTCCAGGCAAAAATACTGGAATAGGTTGCCATTTCCTTCTCCAGGGGATCTTCCCAACCCAGGGATTGAACCCAGGTCTCCTGCATTGCAGGCAGAGTCTTTACCATCTGAGCTACCAGGGAAGACTACAGACAAGGAAATCATCAACAAAATGAAAAGGCAACCTATGGAATGGAGAAAACATTTGCAAATTCTGTATCTGATAGGAGTTAGTGTCCAAAATATGTAAAAATGACATAAAAAAACTCAACAGAAAAGAACAAAAGAAAATCCAATTAAAAAATGGGCAGAGGATCTGAACAGATTTTTTTCCAAAGAAAATATACAAATGGCCAACAGGGACAAGAAAAGGTACTCAGCACATCACTAAACATCAGGGAATACAAATCAAAACCACAATGAGATATCTGTAATAATGGCTATCATCAAAAAAGAGAGATAATAAAGAGTTGGTGGGTATGTGGAGAAAGGGAACCCTTGTCACTGTGGGTAGAAAAGCAAAGCCAATGGTATAGCCATTAATACAGTCACGGAGATTCCTCAAAAAATTAAAGACAGAACTACCATATGTTCCAGCAATCCCACTTCCAGGTATATATTCAAAGGAAATGAAAACAGGATCCTAACAAGGTACACGCACGCCTCTGTTCACTGTAGCATTACTCACAATAGCAAAACTACAGAAACAAGCTAACTGTCCATCAACAGATGAATAAATAAAGAGGTAGAACTATATAAAGTGGAATGTTATTCAGCCATAAAATCACAAAATAATGAAATCCTGCCATTGCAACAACACGGATGGATCTTGAGGGTTTTATGCTAAGTGAAATGAGCTGATCAAAGAAAGACAAATACTGCCTGGTAACACATGTGGAATCTTAAAAAAAATGTCAAACTCATTGAAACGGTTGGCAGAGGCTGGTGGGTGGGAAAAATAGGAAAAGTTGGTAAAATGGTACAAACTTCCAGCTCTATGACAAATAAGATCTGAGGCTCTAATGTAAAACATGGTGACTATAGTTGAAAACACTTTATTGTATAAATGAAATTTCTGAAGAGAGTAGAACTTAAAAATTCTCATTAAAAATATGTGAACTGATAGATGTGTTAACTAACTATAGATGGGGGAATCTTTTTACAATGTAAATATTTATCAAATCACCATGATGTACACTTTAAATATCTCACAGTTTTATATGGCAATTATACCTCAAGAAAGCTAATTTAAAGAAAGATCAGATAAAATTAAATCCTAATGTAAGAGTTAAACCTTTTTTGGATTATTTTCTACCAAAATTTATATACCCAAACCAGAGCTATCACTTGCTGAGGCAATGAAAAGTAGAGAGAACAGCTCAAATTCAAAACCTGTAATCCTGGAAATTTACAAAATATGAAATTTTGGTCAGGACAGTTAGCAAAAGTGAACCTGAATATATATGAAAACTTGAGATTTACACAAGTGAAAAAAAAAAAACTTCAAGAAACAATATTATTTATTGGTCATACAACCTTATCTTAGTTCATGGCACTATAATTTACCAATATAATTATGGAAACAGTGTGTCCACATCTAGAATATGGTTGAAAAACAAAACCAGAACTTGTGGGACTATAGGAGAGAATCATGGGTCCACCAAGCCAGTTAAAAGGAGAAATCTGAAAATCTACACAGAGGAGAAATGGCATTCTTATAGAAGGGAGAGGTGATTTTTCTTATATGGAAAGACTAGACACTAGTCTGCGTGGTGACAACTGTTCATGACTCCTCCATAACATCTACAGGAAAGGAAGACAGGAGGACTGGACACTGCATAACCAAGCCCACTTGAATATTAGAGTATGATTAAATACATGAAAGGAGTTGATCGATCTGATCAGTATCCGGCAAACTTCAATATCCTCCAGAAAACTCGAAAATGGTATAAGAAAGTGGGTTTCTATTTGAGTAATTGTGATTTACACAATACAGTTACATTTTATTATAGCCTTAATGCACAGAGTAAAATGACTTACTAGCAACTTCTGTTAGCAGTAGCTAGACTATCAGTAACTGAGAATTCTGGTGAATGTAGTGGTGGTCTTGCACCTGGTCCTTCTGGGGCATTTCCAAAAGAGCTCCCTACAAAGATCCACTTTGTTGACTATCCAGTAAAATAAAAGAACACATTCTAGAGGAAATAATACCCACAGGATTAAGCAAATGCCACCAGAAAGTGTAGGGTCTGCTCTTCCAGGAGAAAGCCCAGTGAAACACAGTATATGTGTAACAGATGTTCTATTCCTCTGCACAGAGGTGCCTGCTATACTGCCTATCGCACTGTAACAAAATATCAGAATGCTTTAGTGAGACATGTACAGAGTTTCAAATATATACATCAAGTGCAAAGAGTTGTTGATATTTACTTAAACACTAGTGTTTTAATATTTACTTACATAACAAATCGCTGGCCACAGGAATTAGTTTCTGCAAAACTCCCCCAGTTGATAATGTGTCAATACCCCACTTACATCAACAGATCATCCAGAAAGAAAACAGTAAGGAAACACAGGCCTTAAATGACACATTAGTCCAGACAGGCTTAACTGATATTTATAGAGCATTACATTTGAAAGCAGAATACACGTTCTTCTCAACTGCACAAGGAATATTCTCCAGGATAGATCATATGCTGAGCAACAAAAGAAGCTCAGTAAATTTAAGAAACTTAAAATCATTACCAAGCATATTTTATGACCACATTGCTATGAGATTAGAAATCAACTACACCGGACATCCCTGGTGGTCCAGTGGTTAGGAATCCACCTACCTATGCAGGGAACATAGGCTCAACTCCAGGTCGAGAAGGATTCCACATGCTAGGGGCAACTAAGCCCATGTGTCACAACTACCGAGCCTGGGCTTTAGAGCCCATGAGGCACAACTATTGCAGCCTTCATGCTCTAGAGCCTGTGTGCCACAACTACTGAAGCCCGTGCACCCTAGAGCCCACGCTTTGCAACAAGAGAAGCGGCCACAATGAGAAGCTCATGCACCACAACTAGAGAGTAGCTCCCACTCGCCACAACTAGAGAAAGCCCATGCACAACAATGAAGATCCATCCCTGCCAAAACAAAACAAAACAAAACCAAGAATCAACTCCAAGAAGAAAACTGTAAAAAAACAAACACATGGAGACTAAACTATATGGTACTAAACAACTTATGGATCACTGAAGAAATCAAAATCAAAACATTTTAGAGATAAATGAAAATGAAAGCCCAATCCAAAATCTATGGGACACAGCAAAAACAGCTCCAAGAGGGAAGTTTACAGTAATACAACCTTACCTCAGGAAACAAGAAAAACCCAAAATAATCCAACACTAGACCTAAAGCAACTAAAGAAAGAACAGATGAAACTCAAAGTTAGTAGGACAGAAATTATAAACATCAGAGCAGAGATAAATGGAGATGAGGATAACAAAAGATTGATGAAACTAAAAGTTGGTTCTCTGAAAAGACAAACTTGGTAAGAGACTACTAGTTGGATGGTTAGAGTTAGTCTCTCAGTCGTGTCTGACTCTTTGTGACCCCATGGACTGTAGTCCACCAGGCTCCTCTGTCCATGGAATTCTCCAGGCAAGAATACTGGAATATGTTGTCATTCCCTTCTCCAGGGCATCTTCCCAACCCAGGAACGAACTCAGGTCTTCTGCGTCACAGGCAGACTCTCTACAGTTTGAGACACCAGGGACTCAGATGATAAAGAGACAACTACAAGCAACTGTATGCAAATAAAATGGATAACCTAGAAAAGAAGACAGATTCTTAGAAAAGTAGAACCTTCCAAGACCAAACCAGGAAGAAACAGAAAATATGAACAGACCAACTACAAGTTACTGAAATTGAAACTGTGATTAAAAATATTCCAACAAATTAAAGCCCAGGACCAGATGGCTTCATAGGTGAATTCTAGCAAATATTTAGAGAAGAGTTAATACCTGTGCTTCTGAAATGCTTCCATAAAACTACAGAAGAAGGAACACTCTCAAATTCATTCTATGAGGCCATCATAACCCCAAAGATACCACACAAAAAAAGAGAAAATTACAGGTCAATATCTCTGATGAATATAGATGCAAAAATTGTCAACAAAATACTAGCAAACCACATCTGATAACACATTAAAAATATCAAACACCATGATCAAGTGGGATTTAACCTAGGGATACAAGGATTCTTCAACATATGTTAATCAATGGGATACACCACACTAAAAAGCTGAAGAATAAAAAAACCATATATATGACCATCTCAATAGTTGCACAAAAAAAGCTTTTGACAATATTACTCATTTACGACAAAAAATGCTCAGGAACCTACCTCAACATAATAAAGGCCCTATATGACAAATCCACAGCAAGTATCAATCTCAACAGTGAAAAACTGAAAGCATTTCCTCTAAGATCAAGAAGAAAAGAATGTTCACACTCATCACTTTTATTCAACATACTTTTGTAAATTCTAGCCATGCAATCAAAGAAGAAAAAGAAACAGAAGAAATCCAAACTGGAAAAGAAGGAAACTGTTATTGTTTGCAGATGACATACTATACATAAAAAACCCTAAAGATGCTATCAGAAAACTACTAGAGCTCATCAATGAAGCAATTACATCGTAGGTTACAAAGTTAATACACAGAAATCTCTTGCATTTCTGTACACTAAAAACAGAAAAATAGAAAGAGAAATTAAGGAAACTATTGCATTTACCATCATATCAAAAAGAATGAAATACCTATCAGTAAATTCATTCAAGGAGGCAAAAGACCTGCACTCTGAAAACTATGAGGTAATGATGAAAGAAATCAAAGATGACACAAACAGATACACAGATATACCATGACCTTGGACTGGAAGAACCTATATTATTAAAATGACCAAACAACCCAAGGGAATTTACACATCCAATGCAATCCCTGTCAAATTATCAATGGCATTTTTCACTGAGCTAGAAAAAACTTTTCACAGTTTGTATGGAAACACAAAACATCCTGAAGCCAACATAATCCTGAGAAATAAAAATTGAACTGGGGGAGTCGGGCTACCTGACTTCAGATTGTACTACAAAGCTTTAGTCATCAAAATAGTATGGTAATTCCCCCAAAACAGAAATACAGGTCAATGGACTAGGACAGAAAACCCAGAAATAAACCCTGTACCTGCAAACAATTAATCTACAACAAGGGAGGCAGAGATATACAATGGAGAAAAGACAGTCTCTTCAATAAGTGATGCTGGGAAAACCAGACAGCTACATGTAAAAAAAAAATGAAATTAGAATATTCTTTTAATACCTCACATGAAAGTAAACTTAAAATGGATTAAAGACCTAAATATAAGACCAGATACTATAAAACTTTTAAAGGAAAACATACACAGAACACTCTTTGACATAAACCACAGCAAGGTCTTTTTGGATTCAACTCCTAGAATAATGAAAATAAAAGCAAGACCTAATTAAACTTAAAAGACTTTGCACAGCAAAGGAAACCATAAACAAAATGAAAAGACAACCCACAGAATGGGAGAAAATATTTGGAAACAATGTTACTAACAAGGGGTTAACCTCCAAAATGTATAAACAGTTCATGCAGTTTAACATCAAAAAATAAATAAATAAATAAATGGGTCAATACACAGAAATCTCTTGCAGAGATTTTCAGACAGAAGACATAAAGAGACATTTCTCAAATGAAGACACACAGATGGCCAAAAAGCACATGAAAAGATGCTCAACATCACTATAACTACAATGCGGTATCACTTCACATCAGTCAGAATGATGACAGTCATCACCATTAGTCTACAAACAGTAAGTGCTGGACAGGGTGTGAAGAAAAGGAAACCCTCCTTCATTGGTGACGGGAATGTAAATTGGTACAACCACTATGGAGAACAGTATGGAGGTTCTCTAAAAAACTAAAAATAAAACTACCATATGATCCAGGAATCCCACTCCTACGCATATATCTGGAGAAAATCATAATTCAAAGATATAGGCACTCCAATGTTTTCAGTGCAGGTCTATTTACAATAGCCAAGACATAAAAACTACCTAAATGTTCATCAACAAAGGAACGGATAAAGAAGTGGTGTGTGTGTATATATAAATATATATATATATATACACACATACATACAGTGGAATATTACTTGGCCATAAAAAAGAATGAAATAATGCCATTTGTAACAACCAGCATGATAGGTATTATCATACTAAGTGAAAAAAGTCAGAGGAAGACAAATACCTATCTCTTACATGTGGGATCTAAAAAAATGATACAAATGAACTTATTTACAAAACAGAAACAGACTCACAGACTTCAAAATCAAATTTATGGTTACCAAAGGGAAAGGGGTATGTATATATATATACATACACACACACACATATATATAAAATAGATAACAAGGAACTACTATGTAGCACAGGGAACTATATACTCATTATTCTGTCATAATCTAAGTAGTAAAAGAATCAGGAGAAGAATGGATGTATATATATGCATAACTGAATCACTTTGCTGTATATTAAAGTAACACAATATTGTAAATCAACTATACTCAAATATAAAATAAAAATTAACTTAAATACACAATAAAATATTGAATACATGTTTTTAAACACTAAAAAAATAAAATACCTAGCCTAGATAGTTTCACTGGGAAAGTCTACCAAATGTTTAAAGAATTAACTAACATCAATTCTAAACAATCTCTTCTAGAAAATAGAAGGAAACTTCTCTGTTCATTTTATGAAGGCAGTTTACCCTGACACCAGTATACAAAATGAAAACTAAAAATCAATATTGTTTATGAATATGGATGCAAAAATCCTGAAACACATTATTAGAAAATTAAAATCCAGTCATATTTAAAGACACCATGACCAAGTGGGATTTATTCTAATGATGCAAGGTGGTTCAGTAACTCCCAAAGTTAATCAATGCAATCAACCAAGCTAAAGAAGAAACAGAATTTGACAAAATTCAACACCTCTTTATGATAAAAATATTCAGAAAAATAGAAATAGAATAGAATGTCCTCAATTATAAAAAAAGTATCTAAAAAAAACTACAGTTAACAAAGAAAGATGACATCTACTCTCATCACTCATTCAATATAGTGCCAGCCAGTGCTAAAAATTTTAGCCAGTACAATAAAGCAAAAAATAAAAAGTGTATAGATGGGACTTCCCTGGTGGTCCAGCAGCTAAGACTCTGCATGCCCACTGCAGGAGGCCTGGGGTTTGATCCCTGGTCACAGAACTAGATCCCACTTTCAACAAGTAAAGATCCCATGTACCACAACTAAATCTAAATAAATAATTATTTTTTAAAAAGTGTATAGATAAGAAACCAAGAAATGAAACTGTTCCTATTTGCAGAAACATGACTATGTATGGAAAAACAAAGAAACCAACTCCTACAAATCCCTATAGCTACTAAGTGAATTCAGCAAGGTCATGAGATACAAGATAAATATTTTTTTTTAAAGTCAATTCACTAGCAATGAGTATGTGGACAATGAAATTAAAACTTAAATTCCATTTACAATCACTCAAAAAACTGAAATACTTCAATGTAAATCTGACAAAACACGTATAGGATTTGTATGCCGAAGAATAAACACTGATGAAAAAATTCAAAGATGATTTAAATAGAGTTGACTTGAACGATACAGGGGTTAAACCACATAAATTTAGTCAACTCTCTGTATCCACAGTTCTATATCTGTGGATATCTGTATCTGTGGAATCAACCAACAGTGGACTGTGTAAACAGTAGATTTTACTACTGAAAAATATTCAAATATAGGTGGGCTCAAACAACTCAAACCTGTGTTGTCAAGGGGAAATTGTAAATGAAGAGTCACACCATGTTCATGGACTGTAAGACTCAATATAGTGACCATGTCAATCTTCTTCAAATTGATATTCAGATTTAATTTAATTCCTATCAAATTCCCCAAAGACTATTTGTAGATAGAGTTAATGTTACTCTAAACTTTATATGGAAAGGGAGAAGAACTGGAATAACTAAAACAATCTTGAAGACTTTATATAGCTACAGTAATCAAAACTGTGTGGTACTCCTGAGAGGACAGACACATAAATCAACAGACAAAACAGAGATCCCAGAAATACACGCACAAATGTGCTCAGCTGTGTTTTAAACAAAGTAGCAAAAGCAACTGGGTGTAAGAGAAAAAACCTTTCAACAAATAGTTGCAACTAGACCAACTGGACATAGAGAAGCAAAAACAGAAACTGACCTAAGTCTCATAACCTGTAAACAAAAATTAACTGAAGAGGAAATCTTTTAAGGACAAAGAAAAAAGAAATTCTTTGGGTTCTAGGAAAAGACATCCTAGAACTAATCCTAAAGTTATGGTCCATAAAAACAGTAATTGCTAAGTTAGACTTCACAGAAATTGAAAACATTTGCTTTGGAAAAGATCCCATTAAGAGGATAAAAAGACAACCCTACAGACTAGGAGAAAATATTTGTAAACCACACACCTGACAAAGAACTAGAATACATAAAGAACTCTCAAAATCCTATAATAAATTAATAAAAAACACCCAATTAGAAAATTGACAAATCTTCATAACTTGAGGTCAAATTGTTTGATGCTATATCCCATGGTTTTACGACTATTTTACATATTAATGAGGAGTACTGAAATATTCAAATAAAATTATGGATTTATCTTTCTCCTCTCAGTTTTCTCAGTTTTGCTATATGTACTGTAATTGAAGTTTTATTTAGGTTCACACACTTCTAGGGTATTACATCCTCTAGATGAATTTAGCCTATTATCATTATGATTTCTACCCTAACATGCTCTTGATTGGTGTTTGTCTATATATCTTTCTCCATCCTTTTGCTTTTAAATCATATGTGTTTTCATATTTAAATTATGTTTCTTGTAGACAACATAGTTGCATCATGTTTTTTGATGCAGTTTTTTGATGTTGTCTGGGTCTAGTTTTTTTATCTATCCTCTGGACAGAGGAACTTGCTGAGCTGCAGTCAATGGGGTCACAAAGAGTCAACATGACTGAGCAACTAAAGCTTTCACTTCCACTATGTTAATTATTCCTTCAATTTCCAAAACTTACTTCTAGTTTCTTCTTATGTATTTCAGCTTGTTCTTCCTGGTATAATTCCTGTCGCACTTGTTCTAAATCTTCACGTTGCCGCAGCATTTCTTCCAACCTCTGAGTCAGCTATTAAAAAAACAAACAGACATAAAAACATGTATAGGAATCAAATTCTACGACAAATATTTAAGAATTTCTCCAGTGTTAAAACAATTATTCTAGTACCATATTTTGAAGCTGTAGTCTTTTTTCTTCACTTTCTTGAACTTTCGCCATTCGATCTTCTTCTCTTTGTTGCTGCAACTTGGCGAACTCTATTATTTTTCTATTTTCTTCTTCCATCTCCTCACGTTTCTTTTTTCTCCAGAGAGCCTGCTCTTTCTGAAACTCTTCTATATACCTTCGAGTTGTATTCATTTTCTCTAACCTTTGCTGTCTTTCCCTAAAAAGTAATAGTGAGTGCAGTTCTATAATAACAGAAATAATAAAAAAATAAAAAACCATGAGTGTCATTTCCTTTAGATGTCTATCAAGGAAACAGAACAGAAAACAAGTTCTCCTGAAATGTGTTTACTTAAGGAAAAAAAGGTTTAGTCACTGTTACTTAATAAGTATCTCTTAATTATCAATTAATTGTTATACAACAAAGATAAGTAAGACTTGGTCTCAGTTTAGGTCATAACATTTACTGAGGACTTACTGTGTATCAGGCACTTCTTAGGTGGTTTATTCTTCATGACAAGCCTGAGATAAATCTAACAAATATTTAAGCACGTTTAAGCATGAAAGAAAGTTGGGGCAAACTTACAATTGATCTTCTTCATAGATTTTCCTAACAATTTCATCAATCATGAGTTTCTCTTTCAGCAACTGCTCATAAGCTTCCTGCTTCTTCTTCTCTTGTTCTTCAAGTTGTTTCTCTAAGTCATGATTGTACTGTGCTTTTACTCTGTTTCGTTTGTCCTCTGCAGCATTCTCTTCCTTTATCGACCTCTCGTGCTCTTCCATCATAGTTCTGGCTATTTCAGCATCACGTTTCTGTTATTAAAACAAAATTCATCTTTCCATTATCAAATCTGAGCAAAATATGACAGAAGACTTTGAGCACATGGAACTGAATACTATAAGGCCTATTTCATAAAATATTTTCATCTATGTAGATAAAAAGCAAAGGTAAGTCACTGTCACCTGAGGGGTTTGAATGAAAAGTAAATGAATGAAAAGCAAACCCTAAAGAGCCTTTCCTATTTCTTCAAGTAGCTCTCTCAGGGCAATAAGGTGAATAACTCCACACTTGAAAAACAATAAGTAAAATTAGAAGTGCTTCACTAACAATTATGTTAATTTCCAAAGCAACAGTCATCTTGCTCATCTAAAAAAGTTGATGTAGGTAATTTTCACAAATTTTAGCTCCACTGGGTACTGGCTGCTATTTAGAGTAAGGATGGTGCTATCTCTTTTATACCTGTCTGCTATTAAATAGCTCTGAGCAACTCAAGTTCTCTCAGCCTAAATTTTCTTTGCTGCCAGTGGCCTTTGAAATCTCCCCTTTCTCATTTATTAAAGGCCCTTTGAAATAACTTTAACTTAAAAAAAGGGTCACATACATCACTGTGTCTGTTTTCTGAGGTTTCAATTCACTCTTCAAGACCATTCCTTCTGAATGAGACACAATCCTGCATCTTGAATGGGTTACCCTGATTTTTTTGAGCATTTTGAAATCATTTAACAAAATGTTTTAATGTAAATACACCAGACAGTTTAAAAAGTTATCCTTTACCATTATGATCACATCCTAAATGCTAGAATGGTTAGCAGCATCAAACACAAAATGAGAAACAGATAAAAATATGAAGGTGAACAGTGGCTATAATCAAAACATCCACAAACAATAAATGCTGGAGAGAGTGTAGAGAGAAGGGAACTTTCCTCACTGTTGGTGGGTGTGTAAATTGGTGCTGCCACTAGGAGAACAGTATGGAGGTTCCTTACAAAACTAAAAAAGAGCTACCATATGAGCTTGCAATCCCACTCCTGGGCACATTTCAGGACAAAAACATGATCCAAAAGGATGCATGCACCCCAATGCTCACTGAAGCACTACTTACAATAGCCAAGACATGGAAGCAACCTAAATATCTGCCGACAGAGGAATGGATAACGATGTGGGACATATATACAATGGAATATTATTCAGCCATTAAAAAGAATGAAATAATGCTATTTGCAGCAACATGGATAGACCTGGACAGTGTCATACTGAAGTATGAGTGAAGTAAGTTGAACAGAGAAGGAAAAATATCATATGACATTCCTTATACATGGAATCTAAAAAGAAATGTTACAAATGAACTTACTAAACAGAAAAAGACTCACAGACTTAGACAATGAGCTTATGGTTGCAGCAGGGGAAAGGATAGTTAGGGAGTTTGAGATGGACATGTTCACACTACCATATTTAAAATGGATAACCAACAAGGACCTACAGTATAGCACAAGGAACTCTGCTCAATGTTATGTGGCAGCCTAGATGGGAGGGGAGTCTGGGAGAGAATGGATACATGTGTATGCATGGCCAAGTACCTTCGCTTTTCACTTGAAACTATCACATCATTTGTTAATTGGCTCTACCCCATACAAAAGAAAAAGTTAAAAAAAATAAAATATCAAGGCTAATGTTAACCCTAATTAAAAGATACTCCTTGGAAGGAAAGTTATGACCAACCTAGACAGCATATTAAAAAGCAGAGACATCACTTTGTCAAAAAAGGTCCATCTAGTCAAGGCTATGGTTTTTCCAGTAGTCATGTATGGATATGAGAGTTGGACTATAAAGAAAGCTGAGTGCTGAAGAATTGATAACTTTTGAACTGTGGTGTTGGAGGACTCTTGAGAGTCTCCTGGACCGCAAGGAGATCCAACCAGTCCATCCTAAGGGAAATCAGTCCTGAATATTCATTGGAAGAACTGATGCTAAAGCTGAAACTCCAACACTTTGGCCACCTGATGCGAAGAACTGACTCATTGGAAAAGACCCTGATGCTGGGAAAGATTGAAGGCAGGAGAAGGGGACGACAGAGGATGAGATGGTTGGATGGCATCACCGACTCAGTGGACATGAGTTTGAGTGAGCTCCGGGAGTTGGTGATGGACAGGGAAGGCTGATGTGCCACAGTTCATGGGGTCGCAAAGAGTCGGACACGACTGAGCTGAACTAAATGTCATTCCTGATCTAACTGATGCCTTTAACATATACACTGTAAATGTTACTTGACTCAAATTCCTTCTTTCCTCTGCTTTCTTAGCACATATTGTACTAGGCTCTACAGGAAAAATAAGACATGACAAAAATATGTTTGTACAAATTACCACACACTTATAGAAATACAATAATCTTATTCCACAGATAAGAAAACTAAGGCTAAGAGAGATACAGCCAAAACTAGCACCTAAATATCCTGACACCTAGTCAAGTCTGAGAGTATTTGATTTAATTTTTGTGGCTCAACTTTATTTAGAAAATGGTAACAAGTCTTTCAATAACCAGAGTAAATATCTATGATTGCCTTGATTAACTACAATTATCAAAATAATTAAAACTGTAATCTACTGTTCAAACTGTACATCATGTTCTACTTTAAAGGGTAGAATATGGCTTTTGGAGTGACATTTCCTTACCCTCTCTTACCATCTGCCACACCAAAGGCTATCATTGTTAACAGCATGCCATACAACCCTCTAGATTTTTTCTGTACTAACATACATGCACACCTGTGTCACAACAGCCAGCAACTGCTCTTATCTGACACCTATATAACACTGCACTGGTTAAGTGTTTTGATATCACTCCCCTAATTGTATGTGTTTGTTGATATACAGAACATATATACATATGTGTGTGTACTGATATACACAGATGTTGTATACACATACCTATTTGCATAGGTTTTCAAAAATAAAAACGGTCTATAAAATGGTCAATAAAATGTATTATTTTCCAACATGTTTTTTCACACTTGCTATTTTTCCTTTTAACCTAGAATATATTCTGGCCAATTTTAAAAGCCAGAATATTTGCCTTTACCTCTTTCTCTGTGTGTGTTTGTGCTCAGATAACATCTATTTCTTTGTGACCCCATGAACTGTAGCCCACCGGGCTCCTCTGTCCATGGGATTTTCCAGGCAAGAATACTGGAGTGGGTTGCCATTTCCCACTCCAGGGGATCTTCCCAACCCAGGGATCGAACCTGTGCCAACTGAATTAGCAGACACATTCTTTACCTGCTGAGCCACCAGAGAAGCCCTTCTCTATAATAGCTGTAAAATAGCTCCGAAAGGGATCTAGGAGAGAGGCAACTCTGCTATTAAAATGCTCTACAAAATAATAGAGAAATGAGAGTGAGGGAACTTAAAAAGACTATGTAATACTGCCATCAGACCTTTTCATCTATGTCTAGCCTGAGTGACAAGAAGAATTCAAGTGATGATGTACATGCAGCTTGTAAGGGTTAATAAACCTTATTTTAAATTAAACTGTGTAACACTACTGCCGAGTGTGTCTGAAACTCCTTTGCCCAAGAGTAACTATTACCAATAATAATGGGCAGTAGGTCAGGATTAAGAAAAGAGGAAAAAATTATAGGAAATCATGAAAAGAAAAGATTTCTGTTTACAAAACAGAAAAGTTTCCCACCTAAAGTTACAGTTGATTTTTTAAACATTTAAAAAATAAAAAATTTAACAGCATTCTAAAATACACTGATCATACTAACAACCTGTATTGGTTTGCCAAAGAATAATCAGTTAGACACCATTAAGAATGCTGGGAGTTACCAAATATAGATGTTCATTTTAACCAGCAACCTAATTCTCTGTGTCTCTGAAAGGTTCTAATATTAAATTACACAGCTCAATATCCATAATTTGCTACACCATAACAATCTAAAAACTATAAAATTATTTGAGAAATCAAACTGTAAATTCTTTATAGAATGCAACAATTTTCTAAAAATTGGTATATTTTTGCTTTTCTAAATGAAGCTAAAAATATGGAAAACATTATGACCAGAAACATGATTACCATTTGCTCGTATTTAATGGCATCCTTTTCAGCAATTTGAGCTGCTCTTTCTTTATTCATGTAAGCTGCTTTTAATTTCTTCTCCAATTCTCTGAGCTCAGCACTGTTCAAAAGAGACAGAAATTTAAATTTGAGGACCACACATCTCTACTATTTTAAAAATAATATCCACAATTTAAAATAAATTTTTTCTAAATGTGTAAAAGATATTTACATTATTTTTTAGATATTTTGGAAAAAATACCCTTTTCTCCAGTCATCCCAAGAAAATCAGAATGCATGTGAAATGAGACATTATAATTAATTTTTCTAGACAAAACAACCTTTTTATTGTCAATAATCATCACTAAAAATCTTTTTGCTAGTGCCAGGCTCAGAAAAGGTGCTATATCAATATAGGTTAAAATTTCTGTGCAGTTACTAGTACTATTAGGCTAAAAGATAATGTCAGCAGAGAGGTTTAAACCTATACATGTTACTTCTTACATTTGGTAGCTTGGTTTTGCCATATATAAAAGGGGTAGCTTTGGCAATTAAATGAGTTAATGTGTAGAACAGTAGATACTCTACATATGGCAACTATTTTTTGATGATGATGAAGAGGGAGTAACATGGGCAACTTTACTTCACTTCTCTGAGCTTGCTTATTTATCTGTTAAAAAATAGGGACTGACTTCAGATACTCTCTGAATTACTTTTGAATCTATCACCCTCCTAAACGTAGTGAAAACAATATGCCATATAAAAATTTTATTTTAATATGCCAGTCATAATTCTGAATATGACAGAATATGAGAATTCTGAGTTGGAAGGACTGTGAGATGTCACCAAGATGTACGGGTTAATTCTTACTGGAACAAAGAGGCACTCACCTACCTATAAACTCAACTTACAGGTACTCGGTACCTACAAAGCAGCAGTCATAAAGGGTAAGGGAAGAGAGATACTCCTGGTATTAGGGTGTGGATCTTTCTTGCCCTTATTACTGTAGATGCAAATGTATATGATAAAAGATTATCTTCTTTCATAAAAACAGTGTTATAAACGAGGGATAAGTTTCCAGGTTAGCCTTATATATTCTGTTCCACACTAAAGGGTTGAGATACATTTACAAAAATTTTTGTTAGAGTTGGACACTAATGATTATGCACCAATATACACACAAACCCATCAATTTATAATACTGTCCCTACAAAAAAAAAAAAAATGTGCATTAAATTGCAAACAACCAAGGAGGCAAAAGTCCTGTATTCAGAAAACTATAAAATACTGATACAAGAAACCAAAGATGACACAAACAGATGGAGAAACATACCATGTTCTTGGATGGGAAGAATCAATATTGTGAAAATGACTATACTACCCAAAGCAATCTAAGATTCAATGCAACTCCTATCAAATTACCAATGGCATTTTTCACAGATTTAGAACAAAAATTTTACAATTTGTATGGAAACAAAAAGACCCCAAAGAGCCAAAGTAATCCTGAGAAAGAAAAACAGAGCTGGAGGAATCAGGCTCCCTGACTTCAGACTATACTACAAAGCTACAGTAATCAAGACAGTATGGTACCAGCACAAAAAGAGAAATACAAGTCAATGAAACAGGATAGAAAGCCCAGATATAAACCCTCGCATCTATGGGCAACTAGTCTATGACAAAGGAGGCAAGGATATACAGTACAGAAAAAAACAAGTTTCTTCAGTAAGTGGTGTTGGGCAAACGAAACAGCTACATGTGAAAGAATGAAATTAGAACACTCCCTAATACCATACACAAAAATAAATTAAAAATGGATCAAAGCTCTAAATGTAAGGCCAGCCACTATAAAACTCTTAGAGGAAAACATAGGCAGAACACTCTGACATAAATCACAGCAAGATTTTTTTTGACCCACTTCCTAGAGTAATGAAAATAAAAACAAAAACAAATGGGACCTAATTAAAGGGCTTCCCAGCTGGCACTATTGGTAAATAACCTGCCTAATGATGCAAGAGGCTGCATCATTCTTCTTGGGTCAGGAAGATCCCCTGGAGTAGGAAACAGTAACTCACTCCAGTATTCTTGCCTGGAAAATTCCATGGACAGAGGATCCTGGCAGGCTAAAGTCAATGGGGTCACAAAGAGTTGGACACAACTGAGCACTGCAATTAAACTTAAAAGCTTTTCCACAGCAAAGGAAGCCATAAATAAGACAAAAAGACAACCCTCAGAATGGGAGAAAATATTTGCAAATGAAGCAACTGACAAGGAATTAATCTCTAAAATATACAAACAGCTCATACAGCTGAATATCAAAAAAGCAACCCAATCAAAAAATAGGCCAAAGACCTAAATAGATGTTTCTCTGAAGAAGACATAAAGATGGCCAACAAGCACATGAAAAGATGCTCAACATCACTAATTGCTAGAGAAAAGGAAGTCAAAACTACAATGAGGTATCACCTCACACCAGTCAGAAAAGCCATCATCAAAAAATCCACAAACAAATGCTGGAGATGGTGTGAAGAAAAGGGAGCCATTTTACACTGTTGGTAGGAATGTAAATTGATATAGCCACTATAGAGAACAGGTTCTTTAAAAAACTTAAAACAGAACTATCATATGACCCAGCAGTCATACTCTGGGCATATATCTAAAGAAAACCGTAATTCAAAAAGATACATGCACCCCAATGCTCACTGCAATACTATTCACAAGTGCCAAGACATGGAAGCAAAATAAATGTCCATCAACAGAAAAATAGATAATGACGTGCTTTATACAAGGAATATTACTCAGCCATAAAAAGGAATGAAATTGTGCCATTTGCAGAGACATGAACAGACCTAGAGACTGTCATACAGAGTGAAGTCAGAAAGAGAAAAACAAATATCATACAATAGTGCCCATATGTGGAACCTGGAAAAATGATACAGATGAACTTATATGCAAAGCAGAAGTAGAGACAAAGATGCAGCAACAAGCATATAGATACCAAAGGAGGAAGGAGGGAAGAGATGAACTGGGAGACTGGGATTGACATAAACATGGTTGCTGTGGTTGTTGTTTAGTCACTAAGTTTTGTCCAACTCTTTTGTAACCCCATGGGCTCTAGCTCACCAGGCTGCTTTGTCCATGGTATTCTCCAAGCAACAATACTGGAATGGGTTGCCATTTTCTTCTCCATGGGACCTTCTCAACCCAGGGATCAAACCCACATCTCCTGCATTTCAGGCAGATTGTTTACCCACTCTATTTATGGGAAGCCCCCATATATATACTACTAGGTATAAAATAGGTAACTTAGAAAACTAACTGTATAGCACAGAAAACTATTCAATGGTCTATGGTGACTTAAATGGGAAGGAAATCCAAAAAAGAAGGAATATGTAAGAATACACAGAAGAACTGTACAAAAAAGATCTTCACGACCCAGATAATCATGAGGGTGTGATCACTCACCTAGAGCCAGACAGCCTGGAATGTGAAGTCAGGTGGGCCTTAGGAAGCACCTCTGCAAACAAAGCTAGTGGAGGTGATGGAATTCCAGTTGAGCTATTTTAAATCCTGAAAGATGATGCTGTGAAAGTGCTGCACTCAATATGCCAGCAAATTTGAAAAAGGCAGCAATGGCCACAGGACTGGAAAAGGTCAGTTTTCATTCCAATCCCAAAGAAGGGCAATGCCAAGGAATGTTCAAAACTACCACACAATTGCACTCATCTCACACGCTAGTAAAGTGATGCTTAAAATTCTCCAAGCCAGGCTTCAGCAACACGTGAACCATGAACTTCCAGATGTTCAAGCTGGTTTTAGAAAAGGCAGAGGAACCAGAAATCAAATTGCCAACATCTGCTGGATTATTGAAAAAGCAAGAGAGTTCCAGAAAAACATCTATTTCTGCTTTATTGACTATGCCAAAGGCTTTGACTGAGTGGATCACAATAAACTGTGGAAAATTCTTAGAGAGATGGGCATACCAGACCACCTGACCTACCTCTTGAGAAATCTGTATGCAGGTCAGAAAGTAACAGTTCAAACTGGACATGGAACAAGAGACTGGCTCCAAATAGAAAAAGGAGTACATCAAGGCTGTATATTGTCACCCTGCTTATTTAACTTATATGCAGAGTACATCATGAGAAACGCTGGGCTGGAAGAAGCACAAGCTGGAATCAAGATCACCGGGAGAAATATCAATAACCTCAGATATGCAGATGATACCACCCTTATGGCAGAAAGTGAAGAAGAACTAAAGGGCCTCTTGACGAAAGTGAAAGAGGAGAGTGAAAAAGTTGGCTTAAAGCTCAACATTCAGAAAACTAAGATCATGGCATCCAGTCCCATCACTTCAAGGCAAATAGATGGGGAGGCAGTGGAAACAGTGGCAGACGTTATTTTTGGGCTCCAAAATCACTGCAGATGGTGACTGCAGCCATGAAATTAAAAGATGTTTACTCCTTGGAAGAAAAGTTATGACCGACCTAGACAGCATATTAAAAAGCAGAGACATTACTTTGCCAACAAATGTCCGTCTAGTCAAGGCTATGGTTTTTCCAGTGGTGATGTATGGATATGAGAGTTGGACTGTAAAGAAAGCTGGGTGCAGAAGAATTGATGCTTTGGAACTGTGGTGTTGGAGAAGACTCTTGAAAGTCCCTTGGACTGCAAGGAGATCCAACCAGTCCATCCTAAAGGAGATCAGTCCTGGGTGTTCATTGGAAGGACTGATGTTGAAGCAGAAACTCCAATTCTTTGGCCACCTGATGTGAAGAGTTGACTCATTGGAAAAGACCCTGATGCTGGGAAAGATTGAGGGCAGGAGGTGAAGGGGACGACAGAGGATGAGATGGCTGGATGGCATAACCGACTCAATGGACATTGGTTTGGGTGGACTCTGGGAGTTGGTGATGGACAGGGAGGCCTGGCGTGCTGCAGTTCATGGGGTTGCAAAGAGTCAGACACGACTAAGCGACTGAACTGAACTGAACAGCGGATCACTTTGCTGTACAGCAGAAACCAACACAACAATGTAAAGCAAATATACTCCAATAAAAATTAATAAAATAAAATAAAAATTGCCAACAACCAACATTCAAATAAGTGACTATTTGAAAGACAAGGGAACACATATTCATTGGATATATACCTAGAAGTGAAATTTGAGTCATAGGGTAAGACTGTTCAAATTTCGTATATAATGCCATTTTTTCAAAGCTTTGTCAGATTTATATTCTCATAAACACTGCCTAAGCACTCCCACCATTCCAAATCCTTGGTGATGCTTTAGTCTTGTCATAGATTTTAACTGTTCTTGTGGTGATGTAATTATCATTGGGGTTTTGTTTCTCTATTACTAATGGAACTGAGACCTTTTTATAAGTTTGACCTATTTATATAACTTCTTGGACATTCTTGATCAGTAAGTTTTTTTCATTTTTATACTGGTTTGTCTACTTCTTATTGTTGCATAAAAGTTCTTTATATATTGCGGATAAAAGTTTCTTGTTGGCTATATGCATTGTAAATATTTCCTTCCAGGTCTGTAGTTACTCTCAGACTGGTTTCTTCAGATAGAGAGAAGTATTCTAATCCACTAATCTTTTCTTCACTGTCAATGACTTCTGTGTCATGTTTTAGGAAATGCTGCCCAACCCACAAACATATAGATATTTTTTTGTATTAGTTGCTCAAAGCTTTGCTATTTCACCATTAATTTTTAGCTTATTACCCTTCAGGAACTGATTTTTACGTGTGTTGTGAGGTATAAATCAAGTTCACTTTCTTCCATATGTGAATCTAAGTGATTCAGTATCATTTTCTTAAATGTCTATTTCTGAATGCTCTGCAGTAATTCTAAAACATACATGGAAATGCAAAGTAGGAATGGCTAAAACAATCTTTTGGGGGACTTCTTCAGGATGAATACTTTTTATAATGTCATAATATTTGAGACAGTGTGGTTTTAGCACAGGACTGAACAAATGGATCAATGGAATAGAATAGATCAGTTCTTCTCTACCAGAAGTGTTAAGTAAGCTCCAATGCCCTTAGGCATCTATTATATACAATGGATTAACTTAGCTCTTCTGGATCTGAAATAATATCAACTGTATACTGTCTTTGAGAAAATTAAAAATACAATCACTCAACTTTCTGTGAGGCTTAATCCTCTTATGGAACTCCAGTTGAGGAAGGATGGGATAGAAAAATCCAAAAACAGATCCACACACATATGCACACTTACTTTTTGACAAAACTGACATTACAGAGCCATTTCCAATTTCACTAAGCCAGTCAGCTTAGTAAATGTGCTACTTAGTTATTCACTTAAATTTTCAAATTCACATAAAATTGTTCACAGTATCCTGTGATCTACAGTGATCTCCCATTTGTACAATCTAAAGTTATCCATTATCCCATTATCCATTCCTAGAAGTGGCTATTTGTGCATTCTCTTTTACACTTTATTATTCCTGCCAGAGACTGCCAATTTTATTGGCCTTTTTAAAGGCACAATTTTTGGCTTTGTTGATTCTACTTTAATGTTTACATTCTAAAATGCTCATTTCTGTTCTTATCTGTATCTACTACATTATTTTAAGTCACTCCAGATGGGAATTTTCTCTTTGTTTTCAAATAATTCCAGATGGAGTGTTCTTTCCTAATAGTTCTTTTAGATTATATGCTAGCCTCAAGGAAATAGCTTCAGCTACTTACGGGGATAAATTTTTTTTTTTAAATCCTAGAATTTTTTATTGTGGTAAAATATTTGCCGTTTTAATCAGTTTAAGTGTACAATTCAGTGGTGTTATTACTTCATAATGCTCAGCAACTATCAACACTATTTCCAAAAATTTTCTCCCAAAAAGAAGTGCTTTACCTATTTAAGCAATAACTCCCCAATCACCCCTTCCCCTCTAGTTTACTTTTTGTTTCTATAAATCTGTTCCTAGATATGTCATGTAAGTGGAATTATATAGCCTTTGTCCTTTTGTTTCTGGCTTACTTCACTTCAGTTCAGTCACTTAGTCGTGTCAAGACTCTTTGCAACCCCACCAACTGTTGCACACCAGGCTTCCCTGTCCATCACCAACTCCCGGAGCTTGCTCAAACTCATTCCATCGAGTCAGTGATGACATCCAACAATCTCATCCTCTGTCATCCCCTTCTCCTCCTGCCTTCAATCTTTCCCAGCATTAGGGTCTTTTCAATGAGTGAGTTCTTCACAGCAGGTGGCCACAGTATCGGAGCTTAGGCTTCAGCATCAGTCCTTCCAGTGAATATTCAGGACTTACTTCCTTTAGGATGGACTGGTTGTATCTCCTTACAGTCCAAGGGACTCTCAAGAGTCTTCTCCAACACCACAGTTCAAAAGCATCAATTCTTCCATGCTCAGCTTTCTTTATGGGAACTTTATGGTCCAACTCTCACATCTATACATGAATACTGGAAAAACTACAGCTTTGACTAGACGGACCTTTGTCAGCAAAGTGATGTCACTGCTTTTTAATACGTTGTTTAGGTTTGTCATAGCTCTTCTTCCAAAGAGCAAGCATCTTTTAATTTCATGGCTGCAGTCACCATCTGCAGTGATTTTGGAGCCCCCAAAATAAAGTCTGTCACTGTTCCCATTGTTTCCCCATCTATTTGCCATGAAGTGATGGGACCAGATGTCATGATCTTTGCTTTTTGAATGTTGAGTTTTAAGCCAGATTTTTCACTCTCCTCTTTCACTTTCATCAAGAGGCTCTTTAGTTCCTCTTCACTTTCTGCCATAAGGGTGGTGTCATCTGTATATTTAAGGTTATTGATATTTCTCCCAGCAATCTTGATTCCAGCTTTGGCTTCATCCAGCCTGGCATTTCGCATGACGTACTCTGCACCTACTTTACTTAGGATAATGCTTTTCAAGGTTCAACCATACTGCAGCATGTATCAGAGCTTCATTCCCTTTTATAACTGAGCAATATTCTATTGCATGTATATACCACATTTCATTTATCTACTCATCATTTGATAGACACTTAGCTGGCTTCTACCTTTTGACTACTGTGAATAATGCCGCACTGAATATCTACATACAAGTATCTGAGTCCCTGTTTTTCCATTTTCTTGAGTGTATACCTAAGTGTGGAATTGCTGAATCATATGGTAATTCTATGTTTAACTTTTTGAGAAATTGCCAAACTGTTTTCCACAGTGCACCATTTTACATTCTTAGCAACAGTATCTGAAGGTTCCAATTTGGCCACATCTTCACAAACACTTACCTTCCATTGCTTACTACAGTTATTCAACAGGTGTAAGATGGTATCTCTTTGTGGTTCTGATGTGCATTTGCCTAATAACTCATGTTGGGCTTCCCAGGGGGCGCTAATGGTAAAGAACCTGCCTGCCAATGCAGGAGACACAAGAGATGTGGGTTTGATCCCTGGGTCGGTAAGATACCCAGATAAGGAAATGGCAACCTACTCCAGGATTTTTGCCTGGAGAATTCCAAGGACAGAGGAGCCTGGTGGGCTATAGTCCATAGAGTCACAAAGAGTCTGACATGACTGAGCACATAGACACAATAACTAATGGTGAGTGCTTTTTCATGTGCTACTGCCCACTGTAACTTCTCTAGAGAAATCTTAAAGTACTTGGCCCATTTTTAAATTGGGTTGTCTTCTGTTGCTGAATTATAGAAATCCTTTATATACTCTGGAACTTAAATCTTAGCCAGAGATACAATTTACTTTTCTGGTCTGATATATGAATTAGGAGAAACATAGATGAGCACCTTCTGTCAGTCCTTCAGGTAGCTCCCAGGCAGGTTAGAATATACAGACACAATAATTTGTAATATCTGCTTTTCTTCTTCCAGAACCAGTACTCGCAGTATGGGTTGCTGCCATCAAGACTGCCTCAGAGCAGGGAGTGGGTGGAGCAAGGACAAGTAAAAACATACAAACTTCTGCCACCATTGCTAAGTTTCTTTTTTCTTGTTTCAGCATTCACTTGGTTGCTATAAAACTTTGTTGTTCAGAGTTCTTACAGAGTTGCTTCTGACAGTTTCTGCTAGTTTGACTGGAAGGGCAGGAACTTGGAGCTGCTTCTACACTATTTCCTAGATGTCACTCCAATCTTACAACTGTTAATCTGTGGCACTTTCATGATCATTTAGTTAAAAACACTTTCTAATTTCAATTTTAATTACTTCTTTGGTCTGGGGTTATTTAAAAGCATATTTCAAAATATCTAAACATACAAAGATTGCCTAGTTTCTTTCTTTTTTTTTGGTTACTGTGTATCTAGTTTAACTCCACTGTGGTCAGAGAACATATGAAATAAATGTGTTGAAAATCTGTTGATCTGTTCTGACATAACACATGGTCTTTGTTCATAAATGGTTCAAATATGTTTATTAAAACTACAAATATAGCCAGGTTTAAATTTACAGTCTTAGTATTTTCTTTCTATTTGTCCTACATGTTTTGTGTCCTCTCTTCTTCTTGCCTCTATGTTTGGAGTCCCCAAGACCATACTGCACCCCTGGTTTTGATCCCCCACTTGGAGGATTCACAGGACTCAGCATATAGTTATACTCATTGATATGATTTATATTTATTATTTGGATATAATTTATATTAAGTCTATGGATATGATTTATATTTATTTATATTTATATTTATTATATATTATTATTTCCATGTGATAAATCATAGTGAAATACAGAGCAGAATCAGAATGGAGGAAAAGCATGTGGGTAAAGTCTGGAGGAAATAAGCTGCAAGTTTCCAAAAGTCCTCTCCCAGTGGAGTAACCCTGGACACACTTAATTTCCCAAGCAATGAGTTGTAGCAATATGTGAAAATTGTCTCCAGGAAATCGCACTAGAGACTCAGGGCCCACAGTTTTTATTAGGGGCTGGCCATGCACATATCCTCTGCCAACGGAATAGCAAATTCCTGACTACCAGAGGAAACAGAGTCCAGCAGAAACTGTACTGTTTCTCCAAACAACTTAGGCACTCTTATCAAAGAGTGCTAGGAACCTTCTTAAAATCCAAATTTCCAGACACCAGCCAAGGACCAAACTTGCAAAAGCAGGACTTCCTAAAGATATTAGTCTCAAGTGTGCTAGGTTAACTCTTGCTTGCACAGGTTCATCAACTGCTTTTTAACATTTTCCCTCCATGAATTTGTTAATTATGTATTTTTTTCCAATTTTTATTACAGAGATATGTTTGTTTAAAGTCTAATAAAATTTCTTCATTATTTTTTACTAAATAATAAAAGATTATTGACACTTTAACTCCATGTATGTACTTCCTACCTGACTTTTGTTATAGTTCATGTCACCCAGCTATACTGAATGGCTGAAGCGCATGTCCCTGCTAGGGCCTGACAAAATGTGGTCCACTGGAGAAGGGAATGCCAAATCACTTCAGTATTGTTACCTTGAGAACCCTATGAACAGTATGAAAAGACAAAAACGACATGACACTGAAAGATGAGCCCCCCCAGGTCAGTAGCAGTTCAATATACTGCTAGAGAAGAGCAGAGAAAGAGCTCCAGAAGGAATGAAGAGGCTGAGCCAAAGTGGAAATTATGCCCAGTTGTGGTTGTATCTGGTAGTGAAAGTAAAATCCAATGCTGTAAAGAACAATATTGCATAGGAACCTAGAATGTTAGGTTCATGAATCAAGGTAAATTGGATGTAGTCAAATAAGAGATGGCAAGACTGAACATCAACACCTTAGGAATCAGTGAACTAAAATGGTCAGGACTGGGTGTATTTAATTCAGATGACCATTATTTTACTACTGTGAGCAAGAATTGCTTAGAAGGAATGGAGCAGCCCTCATAATTAACAAATGAGTCCAAAATGCAGTACTTGGGTACAATCTCAAAAATGATAGACTGATCTCTGTTCATTTTCATGGCAAACCATTCAACATCACAGTTTTGCTGAAGAAGATGAAGTTGAGATTCTATGAAGACCTACATGACCTCCTAGAACTAACACCAAAAAAAGATGTTCTTTTCATCATCGGGGACTGGAATGCAAAAGTAGGGAGTGAAGAGATACCTGGAATAACAGCCAAATTTGGCCTTAGAGTACAAAATGAAGCAGGGGAAAGGCTAACAGAGCTTTGCCAAGAAAACACATTGGTCATAGCAAACACCCTCTTCCAACAACACAAGAGATGACTTTACACATGGACATCATTGGGTGGTCAGTACCGAAATCAGATTGATTATATTCTTTGCAGCTGAAGATGCAGAAGCTCTATACAGTTAGCAAAAACAAGACCTGGAACTGACTGTGGCTTACTGCCAACATCCACTGGATCATAGGAAAAACCAGGAGAATTCCAGAAAAACACCTATTTCTGCTTCACTGACTACATTAAAGTGTTTGTGCGGATCACAACAAACTGTGGAAAATTCTTAAAAAGATGGGAATACCAAACCACCTTACCTGCCTCCTGCAAAACTTGTATGCAGGTTAAGAAGCAAATGTTAAAACTGGACATAGAACAAACCAGCTCAAAATTGTGAAAGGACTACAACAAGGTTGTATATTGTCACCCTGCTTATTTAACTGATATGCAGAGTACATCATGCAAAATGCCAGGCTGAAATCAGGATTGCTGGGAGAATTATCAGTGACTTCAGATATGCAGATGACATCACCCTTACGGCAGAAAGTGAAGAGGAATTAAAGAGCCTCTTGATGAAGGTAAAAAAGGACAGTGAAAAAGCTGGCTTAAAACTCAACATTCAAAAAACCAAGATCATGGCACCCAGTCCCATTATTTCATGGCAAAAAGATGGGGAAACAATGGAAACAGTGACAGTTTATTTTCTAGGGCTCCAAAATCACTGCAGATGGTGACACCAGCTGTGAAATTAAAAGATGTTTGCTCCTTGGAAGAAAAGCTATGAAAAAGCCAGACAGCAGATTAAAAGGCAGTGACATCACTTTGCCAAAAAAAGTCCATCCAGTCAAAGCGATAGGACTTCCCTGGTGGCTCAGATGGTAAAGCGTCTGCCTACAATGTGGGAGACGCAGGTTTGATCCCTGGGTGGGGAAAATCTTCTGGAGAAGGAAATGGCAACCCACTCCAGTACTCTTGCCTAGAAAATCCCATGGGAGAAGCCTGGTAGGCTACAGTCCATGGGGTCGCAAAGAGTCGGACACGACTGAGTGACTTCACTTCACTTCACTTCACTTCAGTCAGAGCTATGGTTTTTCCAACAGTCATTTATGGATGGGAGAGTTGGACCATAAAGAATGCTGAGCGCCAAAGAATTGATGCTTGAACTGTGGTGCTGGAGAAGACTCTTAAGAGTCCCTTGGAATGCAAGGAGATCAAACCAGTCAATCCTTAAAGAAATCAATCCTGAATATTCATTGGAAGGACTGATGCTGAAGCTGAAGCTCAGATACTCTGGCCACCTGATGTGAAGACCCAACTTATCAGAAAAGACCTGACACTGGGAAAGATTAAAGGCAGGAGGAGAAGGGGATGACAGAGGATGAGATGGTTGGATGGTACCACTGATTGAATGGACACGAATTTGAGCAAGCTCCAGGAAATGGTGAAGGACAGGGAAGCTTGGTTTGCTGCAGTGCATGGGGTTGCAAAGACTCAGACATGACTGAGTGACTGAACAATGAGTTCTTTGCAGTTGAAGATGGAGAAGCTCTACACAGCTAGCAAAAACAAGACCTGGAGCTGACTGTGGCTTAGATCATCAGCTCCATTTTGCAAAATTCAGGCTCAAACTGAAGAAAGTAGGGGAAACCACTAGGCCATTCGGGTATGACCTAAATCCAATCCCTTATGCTTATACAGTGGAGGTGACAAATAGATTCAAGGGACTAGATCAGGTAGACAGCATGCCTGAAGAACTATGGATGGAGGTTCATAACACTGTACAGGAGGTGGTGACCAAAACCATCTCCAAGAAAAAGAAATGCAAGAAGGCAAAGTGATTGTCAGAGGAGGCCTTACAAATAGCTGAGATAAGAAGAGAAACAAAAGGCAAAGGATAAAGGGAAAGATATTCCCAAGTGAATGCAGAGTTCCAGAGAATAGCAAGGAGAGATAAGAAAGTTTTCTTAAGTGAACAATGCAAAGAAATAGAGAAAAACAATAGAATGGGAAAGACTAGAGATCTTTTTAAGAAAACTGGAACTACCAAGGGAACATTTCATGCAAAGAAGACACAATAAATGACAAAACCAGCAAGGACCTAGTAGAAGCAGAAGATATTAAGAATAGGTGGCAAGAATACACAGAAGAACTGTACAAAAAAGCTCTTAATGACCAGGTAACCACCATGGGGTGATCATTCATCTAGAGCCAGACATCCTGGAGTGTGAAGTCAAGTGGGCCTTAGGAAGCATTACCACAAACAAAGCTAGTGGAGTTGATGGAATTCTAACTGAGCTATTTCATGTCTGCCTCCTTAGCACAGTAGGCAGCACGTCAGTCTCATAATCTAACTGAGCTATTTCAAATCCTAAAGGTGATGCTGTTAAAGTGTTGCACTCAATATGCCAGCAAATTTGGAAAACTCGGCAGTGGCCACAGGACTAGAAAAGGTCAGTTTTCATTCCAATCCCAAAGAAAGGCAAATCCAAAGAATGTTCAAATTACTACACAATTGCACTCATTTCACATGCCAGCAAGATAACACTCAAACTCCTTCAAGCTAGGCTTCAGCAGTACATGAACCAAGAACTTCCACATGTACAAGCTAGATTTAGAAAAGGCAGAGGAACCAGAAATCAAATCATCAAAATATGCTAGATTACAGAAAAAACAAGGGAATTCCAAAAAACATCTACTTCTGCTGCATTGACTACACTAAAGCCTTTGACTGTGTGGATCACAAGAGACTGGAATACCAGACCACATTACCTGGTTCCCGCAAAACCTGTATGCAGGACAAGAAGCAACAGATAGAACTGGACATGGAACAAAGGACTGGTTCCAAATTGGGAAAGGAGTACGTCAAGGCTGTATATTGTCACCCTGCTTAACTTATTTGCAGAGTACATCTTAACTAAATGTTGGACTGGATGACTCACAAGCTGGAATCAAGATTGCCAGGAAAAATACCAACAACCTCAGATATGTAGATGATACCACTTTAATGGCAGAAAGTAGAGAGTAACTAAAGAGCCTCTTGTTGAAGGTGAAAGGTGAAAGAAAAGAGTGAAAAGCTGGCTTAAAACTCAACAATCAAAAAACTAAAACCATGGCATCTGATACCATCACTTCATGGCAAATAGATGGGGGAAAAAATGGAACAGTGACAAACTTTATTTTGGGGGGCTCCAAAATCAATTTGGATGGATACCGCAGACACGAAGAGTCTGCTCTTGGGAGAAAATCTATGACAAACCTTGACAGTGTACTAAAAAGCACAGACATCACTTTGCCAACAAAGGTCCACATAGGCAAAGCTGTGGTTTTTCCAGTAGTCATGTACAGATGTGACAGCTGGACCATAAAGAAGGCTGAGCACCAAAGAATTGATGCTTTTGAACTGTGGTGCTAGAGAAGACTCTTTAAAGTCCCATAGACAGCAAGGATATCCACTGTGAGCTGCAGTTCATGGGGCCGCAGAGTAGGCACGACTTAGTGAATGACCAACAACAACGTTTTTAACTCTTCATATATTTTAAATTCCAAATCCAATCATTCCAATAAATGATTAACACATTCAAATCTCACCTAGAGTTACTACACATTTGCCTCCCAGAGGTTCTGAAACTCATGTTGGGGCTATTCTTCTACCTCCAGAACAACTACTAGTATTTCCTTTAATGCAGAGTTATCAGTAATCAAGTCTCTACTTTGTTTGACTAAAAATGTTATTTTTAAAATCCATCTCATCTGTGTTTATAAAATTAACATCTTGATTATCAGTCTGGACTATAATCATACTGTCATTGGCAAGGAATTGGCTGTACATTTAATAAGGAAAGGCTGTCTCTGACTCTTCTTTGAGCTAGTTTTTGCTGAACTAACACAAGTTATAAACAAGGTACTTGTTTTTGTTTTCATGAAGCTATAGGTTAACTATATAATCTATAGTAATCCATTATTTAATAACTATAAATTACATAGTCATAATTATACAATTAATTCTAATAACTAAACAATTATTACTAATTGTAATTATTGACTAACGGTATAATTAAAAAGAGATTTCTAATACTACAGTTTCTCAATTCTAGTTAAAAGCTGTGAAAAAATTAAACTTTTAAATATCTTTTTAAATTAAACAAAATCATGTGTTCAAGATAAAAAGTCTCATGACTTCTGAACTTGAACTTTTCAAAATAAATTTCAATGATTCTTAAAAATTTGCCCTGGGTTTTAAAAATTAAATTAGAAGAGCCTAATCATGATTGAGATGATTTTCAATTATTTCAGATACATTTCAAGGACTAAAGCAAACACTTCCTTGAATTTAGACCTGCCAATCTGCAGATGAGTACAGTGATCAGAAAATGGTCCACTCTCCATGTCAGTCACTATTTTACCATGCTGAGGAGAAACATACTCTATTTGAAAGAATACTCAACAAATGACTTTTGTCTTACATTTGAAGAAAATTTCTACAATGTATAGAATTCTAAATGGGCTATTATTTTCTTTTGGCCCTTTAAATCCACTGTCTTCTATTTGCTAACATTGCTGCTCAAAGTTCAGTCAGACTTCTTACTATTGTTCCTTTGAAGGCAACAGTCTTTTTTGTGTGGCTACTTTTGTAAATTTTTATGATTTTTCTCCATTGTTAGATTTTGAAAGTTTGACTAGAACAAGCATAAATATGTTTTTAATTATTTATTATGTCTAAACCTGTGACTTTGTCTTTTACTATTTTTGGAAATTCACAGCCTATATCTCTTTCAGCCTATATCTCTTTGAATATTGCATTTCTGCATCATCCTCATTCATTTCTACTACCAGAACTAAAATTATACATCTGGTAGAACTTGTCAGCACAGCTCTTATTGCTTTTAAGATCTCTTTTGTATTCTTCTATCCTTTTGTTTCTCTATGCTTATTCTGGATCTGTTCAACTGATCTGCTCCCATAGTATCTCTTCATCTGTTTCTATCCAGTAAAACCTAATTAGCTTCTGGATTATTAAAGTAAAACATACACTAAAGTAGAAAATTCGCAAGCATGTATCATGTAAGATGATGCTGAACACCTTGCTATATGCTTACTGGTCAAGCTCACCTTCACTTAACTTTTAGCCATACTTGTGCCACCTGCAAAAACTTCCAGAAGAAATGCAGCTACAAAAGCCACGCTCACTACTCTGGTTTCCTTCCTCTCCCATGTCTTATTTTTATACCTTCTCCAGATAGTCTGCTCTGAGAGGGAGCATCTATCTGAATCAAGTAGTTTGCAACTGCTACAAAGCTCCTGCATTTAATTCTTATCAATGAATTAAAGCCATGAAATAACGGAACATTTATTTCATCTTCAGATAACATAAAAGTATCATGATAACTAAATGATTGGAGAATTAGGATCAAAAAAGATAGCTTGAGACTAGAACACTATGAAGACACTGGCAGTCATTTTAAATCTTTTTTTTTTTTTTAAAGAATAGTAACTCCTAGAGAATTCGATAGAAGTTGTGGACACAGAAAAATTCACATGGCTTTATTTGCCAAATATATTTACATGTAATTTAAAGAAGCTCAAAAACCTCTGAAGCTTATCCATGGGTCATATCATATTCTATAGAAGCCTTGTTCAGTCAAGATAAAATGTAACAACCATCAAAGTAAATTCCAAATATATTCAACTATGTAAGTACAGAATGGGCATTTAGTTAGCCTGAGTTTTAATTAACAGTGTGATAGGCTGCCACTGAAAGTGATCTGAGGCAACATTAAGGAACATATTCCAGAACAATGTGGTTAACAATCTCACTATTAGGGGTACTGAACAACACCCTAGAGTATTACACATAATTGTGGGAACAGTATTTTGATCGTGTGTGTGTTCAGTCGCATCTGACACTTTGTGACCCTATGGACTGTAGCCCAGCAGGCTTCTGTGTCCATGGGATTTTCAAGGCAAGAATACTGGAGTGGGTTGCCATTTCCTCCTTCAGTGGATCTTTCTGACCCAGGGATCGAACCTGTGTCTCCTGCATTGGCAGGTGGATTCTTTACTGCTGAACTATCAGGAAAGCCCCCAATATTTTGTTAAGGAACATTACAAGTCTAAGTCACATCTACAGAAGACAATCAGGATGGGGAAGAAGCTTGAAGTCATGTTAAGGAACAAATGAAAGAATGAAGGATACTTTATAGAAGGAAATGTTTAGTGAATTCATAAATAAGTGAAAGTGAAGTGAAAGTGAAAGTCCCTCAGTAATGCCCGACTCTTGGTGACCCCATAGACTATACAGTTCATGGAATTTTTAAGGCCAGAATACTGGACCGGGTAGCTGGTCCCTTCTCCAGGAAATCTTTCCAACCCAGGGATCAAACCCAGGTCTCCTGCTTGGCAGGCAGATTCTTTACCACTGAGCCACCTGGGAATAGGAAAGGATGTCCTAAAGAAGAACTCTATTTCTGTTTCAGTCAGATAAGGGAACTAAGACAACTGCCTGGAAATTACAGAGAAATTAACTTTGAAACAACAGAGGAAAAAGGAGTATTCAAAGAGCTGAATGAAAAGGAAAGTTTCTATTATAGTCACTAGACATGCTGAACCACAGATGATCAGCCATCTTCCAGAAATACTGTAGGAAATTTATGTAGGGGCATAAAATTAAATTAGGCGTCACCTAAGATTTCTCTTAAGAGTCAGATTCATGAGTCTATTTTTTTTTAAAGAGGTCATTTAAAAAATAATCTTTAGAGAAAAGAGAAGAGGGAATTGATATTAATTTTCACCTTAAATATTATCACTTTATTTCTATGAATAGGACCTCTTTTCTCAAATGAATATATATATGTGTGTATATACACACACACACACATACATATAGGATTTAAAGCAGTAAGTATTTCCACTCAAAATATTAACTGAGTACAATGACATAAAGAAAGAAATTTCACTCTCAAGTGATAAGCATTACATAAAACTTTAAAGATAAAGACTAAATAAATAAAGGTTTTGGAGTCAAGATACCTGTTTTCTCTTACTTGTTGCCTCAACTTTTCATCCTTTAGACTTTCACGTTTTAGTTTTGCCAGTTCCGTAGCCAATTTTTCTTCTTGTTCAAGCTGGAGTTCCCTCAATCTTTTGTTTTCTTCTGCCTAAATAAAAAAACAAAACTTTAGTCATTTGTCCTCCAGAATCAGATATTTTTTCATAAAGGCTGAATTTGTTTTACAGCAGAAAACTACAAGTGCCTTCTGAGCAGTCAACTATTCACATTTTATTTTAAAATGCAAAATATTATTTCCATAAATAATTTTTCTGAACATTTTTTCATGGAAAATTCCAAACATCAAACACGAAAAGAAGACTATTGAAACACACCCTCCGGAAGCCATCACTCATCTTCAACAATTATCAATATTTTCCCAGTCTTGTTTCCTTACTCTTCTACTCCACTCCTACTTTTTTCTGCATTTTTTTTTTTGCTAGAGTATTCAAAAACAAATTCTAGGTATATCATTACTTTGTAATTCAATAATGATCTCTGACAAGAATTTCTTCTTATATAAACATACCATTAACAAACTGAAATAAATTAACAATAATTCCTTAGAAAAGTCTAATAACTTGTCCATACTCAGGTTTCCCTGATTGTCTCAAGGATCCTTTTTCTATTTATTTTTTTGGTTTGTGCGAATCAAAATCCAAGCCAACCCATATACTGTATCTAGTTACTATTTATGTTAAGTCTCTTTCATTTTTTAAGTCTCCTCACACAGTTCCTCCCCCCTCCACCCTACTCCCCCTAGCTAGGCACTGACTTGTTGTAGAAATTAGGACATGTAGAAATGTGGAACAGAATGTCCCACATTCTGAATTTGACCAATTGCTTCCCCAAGATATCACTTATCTTGTTTCTTTTTCCTATTTCCTATAAAATGGTTGAAAGATTTAGAGACTTGATTAAATGCTATATTTAGGAAAGAATAAACACATAAAAGGGGTTTCTTGGTGGCTCAGCGGTAAAGAACCTGCCTACCAATGCAGGAAACTTGGGTTTGATACCTGGGTCAGGAAGATCCCCTGGAGAGGGAAATGGCAACCTATTCCAGTATTCCTGCCTGGGAAATCCCATGGACAGAAGAGGCTGGCAGGCTATAGTCCGTGGGGTTGTAAAAAAAAGTCAGACATAACTGAGCAACTGAGTATGGCATGACAAGCACATAAAAAGATGTTCAATATCATTGAACATCAGGAAGTTCAAGTTAAAACAATAATGATATATCACTACATACATACTGGAATGGCTAAAATAAAAAGTAGTAACAAAACCAAATGCTGGTGAGAACCTACATAACTCACATATTGCTGGGTGGTAATGTAAAATGGTACAGCCACTCTGAAAAATAGTTTTACAGTTTGTTATAAAGCTAACATGCAATTACAACTCAACAGTTGTATTCTTAAGCATTTATCCCAGAGAAACGAGAACTTATGTTTATTAAAAAACCTATACCCAAAATGTTTATAGCAGATTTATTCAAAATAGCCAATTGAAAATACCCAGACATTCTTTAACAGGTGAATGGTCAAATAAACTGTGGTATATCCATACTATGGAACACTGCTCAGCAACCAAGAGGAATGAGCATTAACAGAAGCTACAATCTGGCTGAATCTCTAGATATTTTGCTGAGTGAAAAAAATCCAATCTCAAAAGGTAGCATACTGTTTGATTCTATTTATATAATGTTCTTGGAACATGCTCTATTTTAAGGCTGAAACATAATTCACATAGTATTCAATTTGTATTTCACAATTCACAACTCAGCAGGTTTTTAGTGTATTCACAGTGGTGCACATCCAAAACCACTGGCTAGTTTCAGAACTTTTTTTTTTTTTTCCATTTATTTTTATTAGTTGGAGGCTAATTACTTTACAATATTGTAGTGGTTTTTGCCATACATTGACATGAATCAGTCATGGATTTACATGTGTTCCCCATCCCAATCCCTCCTCCCCCTCTCCCGCCCCATCCCATCCCTCTGGGTCTTCGCAGTGCACCAGCCCTGAGCACTTGGCTCATGCATCCAACCTGGGCTGGTGATCTGTTTCACCCTTGACAGTATACTTGTTTCAATGCTATTCTCTCAGAACATCACACCCTCGCCTTCTCCCACAGAGTCCAAAAATCTGTTCTGTACATCTGTGTCTCTTTTTCTGTTTTGCATATAGGGTTATCATTACCATCTTTCTAAATTCCATATATATGCGTTAGTATACTGTATTGGTCTTTATCTTTCTGGCTTACTTCACTCTGTATAATGGGCTCCAGTTTCATCCATCTCATTAGAACTGATTCAAATGAATTCTTTTTAATGGCTGAGTAATATTCCATGGTGTATATGTACCACAGCTTCCTTATCCATTCGTCTGCTGATGGGCATCTAGGTTGCTTCCATGTCCTGGCTATTATAAACAGTGCTGCGATGAACATTGGGGTGCACATGTCTCTTTCAGATCTGGTTTCCTCGGTGTGCATGCCCAGGAGTGGGATTGCTGGGTCATATGGCAGTTCTCTTTCCAGTTTTTTAAGGAATCTCCACACAGAACTTTTAAAGATAGACTATTATTTGGAGCAGTACTGAGTTCACAGCAGAATTGAGAACAGAGTTCTCATGTACACTCTTCCCACACACATGCAGAGCCCCCCTCACTATCAACATTCTACACCAGAGGGGAGATTTGCTACAATCAATAAACCTACACTGACACATCATCACCCACGGTTCAGTTTACCTTACAGTTCAGTTTGGATGTTATATAGTCTATGGGTTTGAACAGATGTGTAATGATATGTATCTACCATTACAGTATCATACAGAATTTGACCACCCTTAAAATCCTCTATGCTCTGCTTATTCATCCCTCACTCCTCAAAACTCCTGGCAATCATTAATCTTTACAATCCTCATTGTTTTATCTTTTCCAGAATATTGTATCGTTGAAATCATATGCCTTTTCAGATTGGCTTCTTTCACTTAGTAATACACATTTAAGATTTTTCCAAGTCTTTCCATGACTTGATAGCTCATTTCTTTTAGCACTGAATAATATTCTATTTTCTGGATTATTTCTTCATTCACCTACTGAAGGACATCTCGGTTGCTTACAGGTTTTGGCCAGTATAAACAAAGCTGCCGTAAACATCCACATGCAGGTTTTTGGGTAGATGTAGGCTTTCAACATTACAGAACATTTTCACCACCCCACAAAAGAAACCCCACAGCTGTTAGCAATCATCATTCCCTTTACCCCTCAACCATTAATCTATTTTTTCGCTGTGAGAATTTGCCTATTCTAGATATTTAAATGAAATCATGCAATACATGGGGCTTCTCTTGTGGCTCAGCTGGTAAAGAATCTGCCTGCAGTGCGGGAGACCTGGGTTCAATCCCTGAGTTGGGAAGATCCCTTGGAAAAGGGAAAGGCTACCCACTCCAGTATTCTAGCCTGGAGAATTCCATGGACTGTATAGTCCATGGGGTCACAAAAAGTTGGACAGGACTGAGCCACTTTCAGTCACATGCATTACATGGCCTCTTTGCGGGGTTTTTTTTGGCTTCTTTCATTTAGCATAATACTTTCAAGGTTCACCCATGCTGCAGTACATATCAGTAATGCATACCTTTTTATGGTTGTATACTACTGTGCTGTATAGATACAAGATATCTTGTTTATCCACTCACAAGCGGATGAGTATTTGGATTGTTTCCACTTATCTGGCTATCATGAATAATGCTGCTATATGAACATCTGTGTAAAAGTTTTTGTGTGGACATATATTTTCAATTATCCTGGTCACATGCTTAGGAGTGGAACTGCTATGTAATAGAGTAACTATGTTTCACTTTTTAAGTAACTACCAAACTGCTGTGCACAGTCACTATACCATTTTACATTTCCATCCAAAATGTACAAGAGCTCCCAACACTTTTTTTCTTTTCCCCCAAGTGTAGCAGTCCTCATGGATCGTAAGTGGTATCTCATTGTGGTTTTCATTTGCATCTCCCTAATGACTAATGATGCTGAGCACAGTTTTTTGGGTTTATTGTTTACTTATATACATTCTTTGCAGTAATGGCTATTGAAATTCCTTCCTCATTAATTTTTTTTTGTCTGTTTACTGATGAATTGTACATGGAACATTCTGTAAGTGACAAAATTATAGAAATAGAGAACATACTAGTGATTGTTAGACTTAGGGATGAGGTAGGGCCAGACAAGAAAGATATGGGTATGCTTATAAAAGGACATAATATGGGATCCCTGTGATCATGGAATGCTTCTGGATCTTAGCTGTGGTGTTATAGATACAAAGCTACATTTTAGCCAACGACTCCTGAGTGGAGAACTGGCTCCGCAGCAGACAGCAGCGGTGGTGAGGCTGGGGTGCCCTCTGCTCCTGGGTATCCACCAACACTGGCTCCAGCCTTCCCCGGACCCACTTCCAAGCCACTACAGCAGGGCCTTTTCCTCGACCCCTGGCTGCACACTGACTGACACCCAACAGCCAGAGATGGTTTAAATGCTCAGTGAAGATTATCGGTGGGACAGCCAGGGCACCAGGCACTCATCCAGCTACACTGAGCAGCTGAGGGGTATGTCCCTGTTAGTTAGGGACTGACAAAACGTGCTCCACTGGAGAAGGGCATGGCAAACCACCAGAGTATTCTTGTCTTGAGAACCCCACGAACAGTATGAAAAGGCAGAAAGATTAACACTGAAAGATGAACCTCCCAGGTCAACAGGTGTCCAATATACCACTGGGGAAGAGCAGAGAAATAGCTACAGAAAGAATGAAGGGGCTGAGTGGGAAATAACACCCAACTGTGGTTGTATCTGGTGATGAAAGTCAAGTCCGATGCTGTAAAGAACAATATTGCGTAGGAACCTAGAATGTTAGGTCCATGAATCAAGGTAAATTGGATGTGGTCAAACAGGAGATAGCAAGAGTGAACATCGACATTTCATGAATCAGTGAACTAAAATGAACAGGAATGGGAGAATTTAATTCAGATGACTATTATATCTACTACTGTGGGCAAGACTCCCTTAGAAGGAATGGAGTAGCCCTCATAATCAACAAATGAGTCTGAAATGCAGTACTTGAGTACAATTTCAAAAATGACAGACTGATCTCTGCTCGTTTTCAAGGTAAACCATTCAACATCACAGTAATTCAAGTCTATGCCCCAACCACTAATACTGAAGAAGATGAAGTTGAATTGTCCTGAGAAGACCTACAAGACCTCCTAGAACTAACACCAAAAAAAGATGTCTTTTTCATCATAGGGGACTGGAATGCAAAAGTAAGAAGTCGAGAGATACCTGGACTAACAGCCAAGTTTGACCTTGGAGTACAAAATGAAGCAGGGCAAAGGCTAACCAAGTTTTACAAAAATAACACACTGGTCACACTCTCTTCCAACAACACAAGAGACGACTCTACTAATGGCCATCACCAGATGGTCAGTACCAAAATCAGACTGATTATATTCCTTGCAGTCAAAGATGGAGAAGCTCTCACAGTCAGCAAAAACAAGACCTGGAGCTGACTGTGGCTCAGATCATCTGCTCCTTTTTGCAAACTTCAGGCTCAAATTGAAGAAAGTAGGGAAAACCACTAGGCCATTCCAGGTATGACCTAATCAAATCCCTTATGATTATACAGTGGAGGTGACAAATAGATTCAAGGAACTAGACCTGGTAGACAGAGCGCCTGAAGAACTATGGACAGAGGTTCATAACAATGTACAGGAGGTGGGGACCTCTAAACTGCACTAAACCCACACACACAAAGTAAAACTTGGGAAATTGAACGAGACTGGGGTACAGCATCATTGCTGATATCTTGCTTGTCATACTGTATTATACTTTTGCAAGATGTACCACTGGGAGAAACTGGGTACAGGATACATACGATCTTTCTGTATTATTTCTTATAACTGCATATGAGTCTGTAATTATCTATATGAATATATAAATCTATCAGCTCAATAAAAATTTCAATGAACAAAAAGCAACAACAAACACTGGTGAGGACACAAAGCAAATGGAATTCTTACACATCACTTAAGGAAATACAAAGTAGAGCAGTAACTCTGGGAAACGATTTGGCAGTCTCTTATAAAATGAAAACTAACACATACCATTTGATCCAACCATCCTACTCTCAGGTATCTATCCAAGAGAAATGAAAATTTATGTTCATACAAAATTTATGTTCAGTTTTATTCGTATTAGCCCAACGCTGGAAACAACTCAAACAACTTTAACCTGTGAATGGACAAACAAACTGTGGTACATCCATATAATACAATACTGTTATAGGGTTATAGGGGTCAGTTGCTCAGTCATTTCCAATTCTTCGCGACCCCATGGACTGTAGCCCACCAGGCTCCTCTGTCCATTGGGTTTTCCAGATAAGAATACTGGAGTGGGTTGCTACTTCCTACTCCAGAGAATCTCCCTGACCCAGGGATCGAACAGACATCTCTTGCATCTCCTGCACTAGCAGGTGAATTCTTTACCACTGTGCCACTTGGGAAGCCAGAACACTACTATACCATTCACCAATTAAAATGAGTGATTCATGAAACAACACAAAATCTTAAATTCGTTTGGCTAAGGGAAAGAAGTTAGACCCAAAAAGTGACATATTACATAATTGCACTTATATGTTACTATGGAAAAGAAAAATCTATTGGACAAAAAAGAAATCAATGGTTTCCAGGGATTGGGGGTGGGTAGGTGTGAGTGGTTGACTACAAAGGGGAAGCATAAAGAAAAGGAATGCTTTGTATGACATTGTAATGGTGGAACCAGTAATTATCCATTTGCCAAAATCCACAGAACTGCAAATCTATAGAACTGTACAGAATGAACTTTATAATATGCAAATTTAAAAAGAAATCAACTAGCACATCCATACCATATACTACTACTTAATAATGAGGAGTCAACAACTGACACACATCCAACAACTTAAACGAATCTCAGAGAGCAGAAGACAACGGCAGGAGGAGTAGGACAGGGAGATCGCCAGTCTCCCCACAGATACATCAAAAACTCATCAAGATCAGGAACAACTCCTACAAAACAACATCTTGGCAACAGCAGAAGATCCCAGGCCTCCGGGGGGGAGGGGGGCAAGCTAACCTGCCTGGAATGAGGTAGGACAGAGAACAAAGACATAAAAACAGAAGAGATGGAGAACTTCAAGATGGAAGCTTGTGCCCCCAGGAAGGGAGGGAGTCATGAAGGAGGAAGTTTCCATGCACTGTGAAGCTCCCTCACAGGCAGGACCAAGGGGGAACTGCAGAATTTTGGAGAGCTGGGCAAAGTGGGGGACCTAGAGGGCAGAATTCAGAGAAGCTGCACTTCTCAGCCCATAAGCAGCTCACACACCCTGGCCCCGACCAGACGACAGGCTCAGGGAGCCAAGAAGTTCACAGAAGCCCCACGGCACAGAACGTGGGTCCAAGGTGCCAAGAGAAGAGCACACAAACCTCGAGGTGCAGAGGGTTGGCCCTGGGTGCCGACAGAAGCGCACACAAACCTCTGCAGCACCGCAGGCAGGCCCAGGGAGCCGAGAGAAAGGTACACAAGTCCCGAGATGCAGAGGGCGGGCTCAGGGCGTGCAAAGAAATCCGCACAAGTCTCTGCGATGCAGAGCGCAGGTTTCGGGAGCTGAGAAAAGCGCCATGCAAGCCCCCGCCTAGCAAGCATCAGCCTGCAGTGCAGGGCAGGACCAGGGTACAGAAGCTCCAACAAAAGTTCAAGGGACAAGTAGGGGACTGACAGCAGTGAGGATATGCTGAGAGGGCCACTTGGACATGGCTGCAGAGACAGACGTGTCTAACACTGCCAAAGCCAAGAGGACTGTCCAAAGTCATACTGAATCCACAGACACCCCAAAACCTACTACTAGACACCCTGCTGCCCTTCAGAGAGATGAGATCCAGCTCCATCAACCAGAACACAGGCACAAGCCCCCCTAACCAGGAAACCACCACAGGACACCAATTCAACCCCATCCACAGGGGCACACTCCACAACTAAGAACAACTACAAACTTGAGAATTTTTTTTTCTTTTTTTGTCCTTTAAGTCACATTGTTTATTTCTCCTACATATGTCTATCTTCATGTTAGCCTTTTGCAGTGCTGTGGAGTTTTTCTCTTGTTAAAAAAATTTTTTCTTTAAGATTTTTTCCTTCTTTTCTGATTTTTTTTTACTTTGTCTTAGTTCTGTTTTTCTTATTGTTCTTTACCTTCTGTAGCTATTCCTGAATATATACAAATCTTTTTCACATACATCTATGTATCTTTGCTTTCCTGTTTTTTAACTTCCTCTTCCACCCATTCCTTTTCTCTTTCTCCTCTTTTTTTCCTTCACTCTTTCTTTTTTCACAATGTAAGTTAAATTGTTGTATTCTCTTTGCTACATTCCCCAGTTGGCACTCTGCTCAGGCTCCAGTTTTCTGGATTGAGTGTTAGTGAGCTCTACTTTTAATTGGTTGATATCACTTTTGGTTTCCTTTGCTCACGAAGTCAATCTCCTATACTCTCTTTTCTTTAGAATACTTTGGCTATTTATCTCTGTGTGTGTAAGAGTGTGTAAATGTTCCATTATTTTTGTAATTACGTGTCTGATGTTGTACTGACCATCTATCTTTCATTTCATGTCATGTTTTGCTTTCTGTGTTGGTTTTGTGTTTGCTTTAACCCCTTTTAATACTATGACAAACAACTTAGGGAGCCCCTGTCCCCCAACCAAAGATCACATCTGAACCACTGAGGTGAGAGCACTGGGTCCAAGATTCCAGACTGCCAGAGAACTCCTAACCCCAGGGGTATTAATTACTGAGAACTTCGACACCTGAACAAAGTCTGGTATCACGCAGCTGTTGACAGCATCCACTGCAGGACACTTTACCCAAACAACAAGCAAGACAAAAACACAACGACAATCACCAGCATACAGGAGCCCCACAGACACTCCAAAGTATACCTCACACAGCCCTGCCCATCTGAAGGAAAAACACTCACCTCCTCCCACCAGAACATAGGTACAAATCACCTCTAAAAAGAAGTCCACACAAACCACTGAACCAACCTTTCCCTCCGAGGGCTAAAACCAAAGAAAGAAGGAACACAACCCTAAAGGTTGGGGAAAGGAGACCTCAAACTGAGTAAGTTATAAAGTAAACAAATAAAAAGAGAAATATAGCACAAATGAAGGAACAAGGTAGAAACTCACAAGACCAAATAAACGAAGGGGTGATAAGCAAACTACCTGAAAAAGAATTCAGAATAATGATAGTAAAGATATTCCAAGCTTTGAAAGTAGAATGGAGAAAATAAAAGAAACAATCAACACAATTAATACAATTACCAAGTACACAGAAGAAATAAAGAATAAGTAAACAGAGATGAATAGCACAATTATTGAAATTAAAAATACTCTAGAAGGAATCAACAGTACAATAATTGAGGCAGAAGAACAGATAAGTGAGCTGTAAAAGAGAATGGTGGAAATACTGCTGAAGAATAGAATAAAGGAAAAAGAACAAAAAGAAATTGAGGATAGACTCAAGAGACCTTTGGGACAATATTAAACGCACCAACATGTGAGTTATGGGGGTCCCAGAAGAAGAGAAAGAGAAAGGAACTGAGAAAATTTTTTAAGAGATTATAGCTGAAAACTTCCCCAACATGGGAAAGGAAATAGTTAATCAAGTCCAAGATGTGCAGAGAGTCCTTTACAGAATAAAACTAAGGAGAGACACACTGAGACACAAGCTAATCAAGATAACAAGAGATTAAATACAAAGAATATTAAAAGCAGCAAAGAAAAGCAACAAGTAACACAATGGAAAACCCATACAATTAACAGGAGATCTTTCAGCAGAAACTCTGCAGGCCAGAAGGGAATAGCAGGATATATTTAAAGTACTGAAAGAAAAAAAATCTACAACCAAGATATTCTACCCGGCAAGGATCTCATTCAAAATGGATGGAGAAACCTAAAGCTTCACAGACAAGCAAAAGTTAAGAGAATTTAGCACCACCAAACCAGCTTTACAACAAATACTAAAGAGACTTATATAGGCAGTAAATGCAAGAGAAACGAAAGACCTACAAAAACAAACCCAAAACAATTAAGAAAATGTCAACGGGAACATATATATGAATAATTACTTTAAATGTAAACAGATTAAATACACCAACCAAAAGATACAGACTGGTTGAATGGATATAAAAACAAGACCCATATATGTGCTGCCTACAAGAGACCCACTTTAGACCTACAGACACATACAGACTGAAAGTAAAAGGATGGAAAAAGATATTCCATGCAAATGGAAATCAAAAAGAAGCTGGAGTGGCAATTCTTATTTCAGACAAAGTAAACTTTAAAATAAAGAATATTATGAGCAATAAAGAAGGATACTACATAATGATCAAGGGATCAATCCAAGAAGAAGACATAACAATTTTAAATATTTATGCATCCAACACAGGAGCACCTCAATACATAAGGCAGATACTAACAAACATACGAGGGGAAATCGACAGTAACACAGTAATAGTAGGGTACTTGAACACCCTACTTTCACCAATAGACAGATCATCAAAACAGAAAATCAATAAGGAAATACAAACCTTAAATGAAACATTAGACCAAATGGACCTAATTGCTATCTTCAGGACTTTACATCCAAATGCAGAAGAATACATTTTCTTCTCAAATGCACATGGAACATTCTCCAGGACAGACGACATCTTGGGCCACAAATCAAGCAGCAGTAAATTTAAGAAAACTGAAATCATATCAAGCATCTTCTCTGATCATAATAGTATGAGACTAGATATCAACTACAGGAAAAAAAACTGCAAAAAACACAAACACATGAAGATTAAACAGTACACTACTAAATAACAAATAGGTTACTAAAGAAATAAGAAGGGAAATCAAAAGATTCCTAGAAACAAATGACAATGAAAACAGGATGACCCAAAACCTACGGGATACAGCAAAAGCAGTTCTAAGAAGGAAATTTACAGCAATACAATCCTATCTCAAGAAACAAGAAAAACATCGAACAGATTACTCTACATCTAAAGCAGCTGGAAAAAGAAGAAAAAGAACCCCAAAGTCGCAAAAGGAAACAAATCATAAAGATCAGAGCAGAAATAAATGAAAAAGAAATGAAGGAAACAACAGTAAAGATTCATAAAACTAAAAGCTGTTTCTTTGAGAAGATAAACAAAATTGACAAACCATTAGCCAGACTCATCAAGAAAAAAAAGGGAGAAAAATCAACAAAATTAGAAATGAAAAAGGAGAGGTTACAACAGACAACACAGAAATATAACAGTTCATAAGAGAGTACTATGAGCAACTATATGTTAACAAAATGGGACAACCTAGAGGAAATGGACAGATTCTTAGAAATGTTCAACCTACCAAGACTGAACCAGGAAGAAACAGAAATTATGAACAAGCCAATTACAAACAATGAAATTGAAACTGTGATTAAAAATCTCCCAAAAAACAAAAGCCCAGGGCAAGACAACCTCACAGGGGAATTCTATCAAACATTTAGACAACAGCTAATGCCTATTTTTCTGAAACTCTTCCCAAAAATTCCAGAGGAAGGAATACTTCCAAACTCATTCTATGATGCCACAATTACTGATACCAAAACCAAACAAAGAAATCATGAAAAAAGAAAAGTATAGGTCAATATTACTGATGAATATAGATGCAAAAATCCTCAACAAAATTCTGTATATAGCTCTGATGAATTTAACAACACATTAAAAAGATCATAGACCATGATCAAGTCAGGTTTATCCCAGGTATGCAAGGATTCTTCAATATATGCAAATCAATCAATATGATAAACCATATTAACAAATTAAAAGATAAAAACCATATGATAACCTCCAACAGAAAAACCTTTTGACAAAATTCAGCACCCATTTATGACAAAAACTCTTCAAAAAATGGACATAGAAGGAATCTACCTTAGCCTAATAAAGGCCATATACAATGAACCCAGAGCAAACATTGTTATCAATGGGTAGAAACTGAAAGCATTCCCTCTGAGATCAGGAACAAGACAAAGATGCCCACTCTTGCCACTATTATTCAACAGTTTTGGAAGTCCTAGTCACAGCAATCCGAGACAAGAAAGAAATAAAAGGAATCCAGATTGGAAAGGAAAAAGTAAAACTCTATTTACATGACATGATACTATATGTAGAAAACCCTAAAGATATTATCAGAAAATTACTGGAACTAATCAGTGAATTTAGTAAAGTCACAGGATACAAAATCAATACACAGAAATCACTTGCATTCCTATATACTAACAACTGAAAAATCAGAAAGAGAAATTAAGGAATCAATCCCACTTATCATTTGCAACTAAAAGAATAAAATAACTAGGAATAAACCTATCAAAGGAGACAAGAGAGCTATATACAGAAAACTGTAAGACACTGATGAAAGAAATCAAAGATGACATAAACAGATGGAGAGATATTCCATGCTCCTAGGTTGGAAGAATCAATATTGTGAAAATGACTATACTACCAAAAGCAATCTACAGATTCAATGCAATCCCTATCAATTTACCAATGGCATTTTTCACAGAACTAGAACAAAAAATTTCACAATTCGTATGAAAATACAAAAGGTCCCAAATAGCCAAAGCAATCTTGAGAAAGAAGAATAGAAGTATAGCCCAATGAACTAGGCTAGAAAGCCCAGAGATAAACCCATGCATATGTGAGCACCTATCTTTGACAAAGGAGGCAAAAATATACAATGGGGAAAAAAACAGTCTCTTCAATAAGTGGTGCTGGAAGAACTGGACAACTACATGCAAAAGAATGAAATTAGAACACTTCCTAATACCATCCACAAAGATAAACTCAAAACAGATTAAAGACCTAAATGTAAGACCAAAAACTATAAAACTCATAGAAGAAAATATAGGCATAACACTGCATGACATAAATCATAGCAAGATTCTTTATAACCCACCTTCTAGAATAATGGAAATAAAGACAAAAATAAATAAATGGGCCTAATTAAACTTAAATGCAAAAGCTTTCACCTTCACAAACAAGGTAAAAAGATAACCCTCAGAATGGGAGAAAATAATAGCAAATGAAATAGCTGACAAAGAATTAATTTCTAAAATACACAAGTAGCTCATACAACTCAATACCGGAAAAACAAAGAACCCAACCAAAAAGTGGGCAAAAGACCTAAACAGACATTTCTCCAAATAAGACATACAGATGGCTAATAAACATATGAAGAGATGCTCAACATCACTCATGATTAGAGAAATGCACATCAAAACTACAAAGAGATATCACTTCACTCCAGACAGAATGGCCATAATCAAAAGATCCACAAACAAGTGCTGGAGAGGGTGTGGAGAAAACGGAACCCTCCTACACTGCTGTGCTGATACAGCCACTATGGAAGAGAGTACGGAGATCCCTTAAAAAACTAGGAGTAAAACCACCATAGGGCTTCCCTGATAGCTCAGTTGGTAAAGAATCCACCTGCAATGCAGGAGACCCCAGTTCAATTCCTGGGTCAGGAAGATCTGCTGGCAAAGGGACAGGCTACCCACTCCAGTATTCTTGGGCTTCCCTTGTGGCTCAACTGGTAAAGAATCAGCCCGCAATGTGGGAGACATGGGTTTGATCCCTGGGTTGGGAAGATCCCCTTGAAAAGGGAAAGGCTACCCACTCCAGTATTCTGGCCTGGAGAATTCCATAGACTGTATATGTATAGTCCATGGGGTCACAGAGTCAGACATGACTGAGCAACTTTCACTTTTCACAAACCACCATATGTACCAGCAATATCTCATCGAGGCATATACCCTGAGGAAACCAAAACTGAAAAAGAGACATGCACCCCAATGTTCATTGCAGCACTATTTACAATAGACAAAACATAGAATCAACCTAGATGTCTACTGACAGATGAATGGATAAAGAAGCTGTGGTACATATATACGATGGAATATTATTCAGCCATCAAAAGGAACACATTTGAGTCAGTTCTAATGAGGTGGACAAACCTAGAGCCTATTATACAGAGTGAAGTAAGTCAGAAAGAGAAATATAAATATCATATACTGACACATATATATGGAATCTAGAAAGATGGTACTGATGAATTTATTTGCAGGACAGCAATGGAGAAACAGACATAGAGAATAGACCCTATGGATGCAGGGGGAGGGAAGAAGGGAGAGTATGCAGAGAGTAACATGGAAACTTACAATACCATATGTAAAGTGGAGAGCCAACAGGAATTTGCTATATGACTCAGAGAACTCAAACAGGGACAATCTAGAAGGGTGGGATGGGGAAGGAAATGGGAGGGAGGTTCGGGAGGAGAGGCATGGGTATACCTGTAACGATTCTTGTTGATGTTTGACAGAAAAAAACAAAATTCTGTAAAGCAATTATCCTTCAGTTAAAAAATAAAGTGCCCCCCCAAAAAGCAGCAGCAGCTGTGGCACATATATATAATGGAATATTACTTAGCCGTAAAAGGAACACATGTGAGTCAGTTCTAATGAGGTGGATGAACCTAGAACCTATTATGCAGAGGGAAGTAATGTAAGTATGAAAGAGAAAAACAAATGTCATATATTAACACATATATATGGAATCTAGAAAGATGGTATTGATGAGTCTGTATGCAGAGCAGCACTGGAGACTGCTTATATAGAGAACATTGGAGATGCAGATATAGAGAACAGATTTAGGATGTGGTAGAAGGGTGAGGTAGAAGAGGCAGAGGGTTAGATAAACGGAGAGCGGTAGCATGGATTCATATACACTAACATATGTAAATAGGTAGCCAACAGGAATTGCTGTATGGCTCAGGGCAACTCAAACGGGCTCTGTAATAGCCTAGAGGGGTGGAAATGGGCGGGAGATGGGAGGGAGGTTCAGGAGGGAGGGGACATATGTACACCAATGATTAATAGTATGATCAATCAAATCAATACTGTAAACCAATCATCAAAAATAAATATTTTAAACAATGAATCTCAAGAGCATCATGTGGAATAAAAACAGCCTATTCAAAAGTGACAGACATATGATTCCATATATATATGTAGTCACACATGACTGTTTACACAACATTTTTTTAATAACATTCTTGAAATAACAAAATTATAAAGATGGAGAACAAATTAGTGATTGCTGGCATATTGGGGATTGAAGGAAGTGTGTGACGATAATGGGGTATCATGAATGAGGTCTTGGTGGGGATGGAATAGGTCTGTTTCTTGAATGAGGTGGTGGTTGCATAAATGTATACCTTTGATAAAATGACACAGAAGTACATAAGCATAATGCAGCAATGCCACTTTCCAGGATTTTCTATTGTAGTACAGTTATATAAGATGTAATCAATGAAAGAAACTGTCCAGGGGCCAGTGGACAGTACTCCATACTATCTTTGCACCTTGCCAAGGATTAGTAACTAGTTCAACATTAAAAAAAACAACAAATCAATCAGATGTGGGGAGAACAATGAATGTTGACTATAACAAATTAATTGTATTAAAAAACAATCACAAAACAAATAAAAATCAATCAAATAACCACAATGAAGCAGATAGGTAGGAGTGGACCAAAATAACTGTAAAAAAGTGTTTGACAAAGCAAAACACACAAAGAACTGTACCCAAATCTGTAATATAGTAAGTAAATTTGCTGTTCACAAGGGTGCAGGTTAGCAATTCTGAAACTATCTGTATTCTGGAGTTGAAAGAATAAGTAAATATATTACAGATAATGAGAGCCAGATTTCTTTTTGTGGGGAGAATGCAATTACAAATAAATAACGAAAGGGGAAAGACGAAAGTGACCCCTGTAGAGGCAGACCGGAGTCAGCAGTACCAACACAGACTCATGGCTTGTTTTATTAATAAATACATGCAGATAGATACAGACATAAATGTAAACACAGATGTGTGTGCATGGTTATTTTCTAGTTCTTTCCCCTTAGAGTGTTACACTAATAAGGAGCACATCTATCATTCAGACCTTGGTTTCTAAATATCATTCTCCAATGAAAGGAACCATCTCCTTAGAGAACTGGCTGATTCCAAGGCAAGGAAAGAATAAGCTGAGTCTGGAACACCTTCTGGTGCCAGAAACCAAGTAAACTTCATGTGTAGAGAAGGGTCATGTGGCAGGCAATGTCAGCAACCTCTGGGAGATGAAAACTTCAGTCTTACATCTACAAGAACACAAACTCTGCTGAGTAAGTGAGCTGAGAAGAGGCCCCAAGTTCCATATGAGAATGCATCCCAGGCAACACCTTGATTTTAGCCTTGTGAGACCAAGCAGACAATCCAGCTACACCACGTCTGGACTTCTGACCAACAGAAATTGTAAGGTGACAAATGGGTGTTGCTTTAAGCTGCGAAATTTGTGGTAATTTGATACACAGCAACAGAAAAACTAACGTAACAAAAAAACTATAATATTCAAAATAGTCATGGTCAGGAAAGGCAAGAAAAAGGGAGGAATTCTCATAGAATGGAGGAAACTAAGATTGATGGAGACTAAAGAGACCTGACAACTAAACGAAACTTGTGATCTTGGAACACAAAAAAGATGTCAGTGGAAAAACTGATGAAATCTGAATAAATCTCACAATTCAGTTAACAGTACTGTGCCAAGGCTAGTTTCTTCATTTTGATAATTGTTCTATGATTATGTTAGACATTAACATAAAGGGAACTCAGGTTAAGGGGATACAGGATTTTTTAATACTATTTTTGCAACTATTCCATAAGCCTAACTTTATCTCAGAAAGTTAAAAATATACCTATTTCCAAGTTCTGTCTGCTGAAAAGACCTGGAACCAATACAATAATAAGCATATCTAATACCCAAGAATAATAAGCATATCTAAACCCAACTTGTCTCTAAATATTATTTCCACTAAAAAATAATAGAATTCCTTAGTACAATGGCCAATTCCAGGTGTAAATAAAGAAGTTTATAAGATGAGCCTTGTATTAGTTTTCCAGAGAAACAGAAACAATATAATAGGGAATCAGATCAAGCAATTTTGGAAATGAGCAAGTCCCAAGATCTGCAGGGTGAGTTGGAAAGCTGGATGAGGACAGCCAGTTGGTTTAGTTCTAGTCTAAGTTCAAAGGCCAGACAGCCAGTGGTGTAGCTCCTGTCAGAAGGATTTTAGGCTTGAGACTTGAGCTGATATTTCAGTCCAAGTGTGAAGACAGGAAAAATGTTAATAATCCATCTGGAAGGCAATCAGGGAGGAGCCATTTCCTCTCACTTGGCTTTTTTGTTCTATTCAGGCCTTCACTGATTGGATGAAGCTCACCCACACTAGGGGGAAAATCTGCTTTATCCAATTTACTAATTTAAATGTTAATCTCATCTAAAAACACCCAAAATAATGTTTGACCAAATATCTGGGCACCACATGGCCCAGTCCAGTTGACACATAAAATTAACCATCCCTAGGCTGTAACATTTTATTCTGACAAAAACCAAGGAAGCTACCACAGATTACGGAAGTCTTGTCAAAAGGACACAGAGCAACAAAAAGGCATCCACTGGCCAAAGGTAGGACAATTTGAGTGTGAAAATGAATAATAAATACAATTAATTCAAGTATTAAATTAATTAAATCAAATTAATTAATCGAGTAGTAAATTAAAGACCCACGAGTCCATAGAGATAATTTTAAAAAGAGAAAAAGTCCAAAGCTAAAGAAAACAAAATTTTAAAAAACAACACAGGCATACACCAATGGAAGTAACTAGGACACCAATTCTTACTCTGATAATTATTGATCTCCCTTTCCAGTAAAAACTGTATTTCAGGGTACCAAATTACACTTTTCTGTTGTTTTTAAACAACAAAATTAAAAAAACAGTGTTTCACAACCCCTAATACAGAAAAAAGATTCATTTGTGAAACCACAGATTCAAGTTTGGTGGGGTCTTTACAACAGAGGAACCAGGCTGTCTCTCTAAATCCACTGATCAACATTAGCACCAGCTAGTGGATTACAATATCAAGGATAGCACTGCCATGGAGTGACTGCCAAAACGTTGTACATAAATCTATTATGAGATGGTTGATATGAGTTTGAGCAAGCTCCCCGAGTTGGTGATGGACAGGGAAGCCTGGTGTGCTACAGTCCATGGGGTCGCAAAGAGTCGGACATGACTGAGCAACTGAACTGAAATCTAATCATGTCTTTACGGCTAACTTTCATTTAAAGGAAATATGAGAGATAGAAGAACAAAGTAAAGGAACTACTGAGAAAGCCAACAAATAAATACAGAAAGTGGGATATCCTATTAAACAACTGACCGAGCAAGTTAAACACATGTTAAAAACAAGTTAAAAACATGAAGTTAAAGAAATAAAGTACAAGTACAAGGGAAGGGCTGTTTTAGAGAAAGAGGGATCTGACATAACCAAATACACTGTATCAACCTTGTTTGGATCTTGATTGAGTTGTAAAATCTGTCTTTTAACATACAGAAATTTGACTATGGAATGGTATTAAATGATGCCTAGAATTTATTTATTGATAATTTTATTAGGTAAGATAGTGGCATTATGCTGCTATGTTTAAAAAAAATCCGTATTTTATAAGATGTATACTGAAGTATGCAAGAGAGACTTGATACAATACCTGGGATTTTCTTAAAAACTAAAGAAAAAATAAGAATAAAAAGAATGGGAGAAAAAATCTAATAATCCCTAAGAATATTCTTGCCCAGGGTTAAAAAGTCATGTCTAAGCTTCTGAAATTTGAAACTCAGAAGGATGAATACCACTTTTAAAACTTGTTTTTGCCATTCCCTATATCTTACAAAATGTTGACCATACAGCAGACACTAAAAGAATACATAAATATCAGATACCTTTTTCACATTTATAAGAACTCCTTTCTTTTCTTGTTGGTTTCCCTTTTTCTACCTCCCTCATCCCTTAAAATATTCAGAAATTTCCACTCAAAAGCTGTCTCCAAACTTTAGCAGTTACATAATTACATATTACACCCTAATTCTTTCTTTTTTCTTTTCTTTTTTTTTGGCAGCATTTTGTGGCATCCTAGTTCCCCAACCAGGGATCAAACCCATGTCCCCTACATTGGGGGCATGGAGTCTAAATCATTGGACTGCCAGGGAAGTTCCAGACAAAGTAAATTCATAGCTAATAATATGTGTTCATTTTCTACCACTTAAAATACATGTTTAATATCTGTAAATTCAAAACAGGTGTTCTTAAGTTTTTGTCTTTAGAATTTTATGGAAGACAACAGAACTACACTTAAACCATGGAAGTCAGTAATTAGAGATTTCATATTTTGGGGGACAAAAAATCCTGAGTGCTTACTCTTCCAGGCCTTATTCTAAGAGCTTTGCCTATATTAATTATTAAAACAGTACTAACTGATTATTAAAACAATCCTATGACGTAGGTACTATTATTATTCTTATTTTCTCAATGAGTCAGACAAAGTAAAAGCAACTTACTCAAGGGTCCATAGCTAACATATCCAATACCAGGACTCAAAAGTACACAGTCTAGCTCCAAAACCCCAGCTTTTTACCACTACACTGAGCTGACTCACAGGGAGGTATCCTTTGCCTGATGCTTATCCTATCTGCTCCATTTCAGTATTAACAGTTGGCTTTCATTGTTTCCAAAGAGAAAATGAACAGAAAAATGATATAAGAATTAATAGTAAAACTTACCTTTTGAATGGCCTCTTCCATATCCAACTCAAATTGTTCATCCTGTAATAATCTGAGGAAGCTTTTGCGCTCAGCCCTGTCATCATTCTCACTCTGCACCATTCGGTCCCTGGTTTGATTCTGTAGCCTTTGTAGTGCCTCGACCTGCAATTTTTTGCAATAGCTTATATCTACTAAATTCTGATGCCTTTCACTGAAATTCAAAGCTCTCCTTTTGGAAGCCTAAAATGGAGAAGGGAAAACAAACCAAAAAAAGCATACTTTGGTATTCCAGGATCTAATTTGTAAAAATACATTGATGTAGCCCCAGAAACAAATGAAACTGTAATAAACGAAAGGAGTTTGGCTTCCTCTCCAAATTCAGAGACATAACAAAAAAGCAATGTGGTAGACCAAAAAAAAAATTTTTTTTAAGATGTATCAATGAAGCAGGTACTATTTGTGTTCCCCATCTTATAGATGAGGCATGCAAAGTTAAAGCAACTTGACTCAAGTTTCCTCAGCCAATAAACAGCCAAATTAGAGTTCTAAGACGCGCAGCTGAGTTCTATATACCCAGTTCTTTACCGCTACGCAGGGAATACCTCCTCATTCCATCCTCTACTCCTTCCCCCTTGGCCGTGAAGTGCGGTTCAAAAGCCGCTCACGTTTCTCTAATGCACATTAAATAAGTCAACCCGCTATTTATTCATTCGCTCTCTTCTGGAGCTTTATTTCCACTCATTTGTTCAGCAGTTCTTAAACATCTCCCAAATTTCCAGAAACGTGGGAAGCAATAATTTTTTGCCGGGCAGATCAAATGAGGGGCGGGGCGGGGGTCAGCCAGCACGCGCGTCGCTTAAATACCAGCACCTGAGGTCTCTGAGGTACGATTTTCCCATTTAATTCTCCGATAGGCACTTCAAATCCTTTTTTAGAAGCAGGCTGGCTCTAAACTAGAATCAAATCAATAGACAACCGAGTAGTTTCGGCATGCTTACCATCTCGGCAGACTAAACTCCCCTTCTCCCTCTCGGGCGGCTACAACCTCCAGCAGAAAACCCAAACACCAGTAGGGCTCTCTGGTGTCCGCGCGGTTTCCCAGCAACCGCCACCGCGGCTTGCCCGCCCGAACCTTGACTACGCTCAATGTCGCCGCTTCCCATTGGACGCAGCAGTACCCAATCAGTACTGAGCTTCTTGAGAGGCTGGCAGGAGGGCTACTCCAAGGGTTTAAAGGAGACAGGCGGGAGTTCCAAATGTATCATAGTGCAAGGCATTTGCAGTCTGTTAGGAGCCCAAGATTCCTCCCAAGGGACGAAGTGTGGGCTTAGTGGAGTTTGGAACCAAGTTGAAATGTAGAAACTGTTTACTGAGAAGTACGCCAAACCCCTATGTAAGACAATGCGGGAGATCTGTGTTCAACCCCTGGGTTGGGAAGATCCCTTGGAGGAGGGCATGGCAACCCACTCCAGTGTTCTTGCCTGGAGAATCCTCATGGACATAGGAGCCTGGTGGGCTTCAGTCGTTAGGGTCGCAAAGAGTCGGACACGACTGAGCAACTAAGCACCTATGTAAGACATGAGACCAAAGGCACTTTCCTTACACAGAACATGTTACAACCTCAGTGCCTGTTGTACAGGGCTGATGACCGCCTAGGTCCTCAGCAATGGGAGGCACCGTCACGGTGGATAATTATTGATTAATAACCACTGTGGGTGGCCCACAGAAGCTGTAAAAACATGGGCCACATGGATCTCATTCCAGGAACCAATAAGAGAGCAGATATATAATGGCAGGAATGTTGGTCAGTTTTATTTTACTGGCAAGTTAGACAGTGAAGCCTGTTTTAAATGGAAGAACTTAAGAACAGGAATGGGTCAGAGAAATTAGTCAAATGTATTGATTTTAGAAATGACATTTATAGAAATCATGTCAAAACTAAAATTTAAAAAAATTTTAAGGTAGGTAGTGTGTGAACTTGACTTGGTCTGCGCTATCAAATTAAACTCCATCTTGTGTAGCAATGTCTGCTTAAATATTAATAATAAGACTTGTAGTTTAAGCTCCAAAATATAAAAACTTGGAAGTTTTCACTTCCCTCCTGACTACCACATAAAGCTAGGTAAACTTGAAACTAATAACTTTTCTTGCATTCATCATACAGCTGAGGTCAAAGGGCAACCCACCACCCTGAAATCTGCAGAGAGGTAAATACAGAGAGTCACAGTCAAGACCTGCTTATCTGGATCAGGAGCCCCTGAAGCCATGAATTAGGAATAATTAAATTTTAATTTTTATGGATTTCTAGAGACTGAGTATGAACTAAAGTCAGTGAAACTAGTGGGGACTACAGTATTAGAGAGGTCCCCACACTTCCATAGGTTTTGCCTCCAGTAATCTCAGCAGGTTCTCACAATGAAAAACCGAGAATGGGCTCCCATGGCTCTAACGGGATTAAGAAGAAGCATTTCACAATGTAATATTCAACCCTCTGGAAACCCTTCTCTGCAATAAAGACTTACTTTCCAGAGGAAAAGATTTCACCAGCACCTTATTTCACCTGGGGCAAGGATATTTCTCTGCCTCCAGCCTCCTCCAGCCTTCCTGTCTCATCTAAGGGGAGAAAATGGGATCTAAGAAATATTTGTGAAGGTCATAGCCCAGGGACACAGCTCTACTGAAAGATTTAATCATAAAATCATAGAATGCTTCCCCTTTCCCACATTTGATCACCACACCAACAATGCTCCAGTGTATAACAGCTGACTGCAGCTGAAGTCCTCCAAAACACTCACTCTGGGAGACAGAAGAGGAGGCAGAGGAGTAAGACAGGAAGATCACCATCCTCCCCACAAATACATGAAAACGCCCCCTCTGTCTAACAGTGGATTTGTAGGGAATCCAAAGACAACAGGAGACAAAAACATGAGAGGGATTTGAAGCCTCTGGAACCTACAGCTATAGCAAAACACAGTCTAACTCACAGCCATATAATAAAGGAACCACACTCCAAAGCTCTGTTTACCTCAGTCCCTGTTACCCAATAAGTATATTGCCCAGCTTTCAACAACAAATTAGAGGGCTAACAGCAGACTGTTAAGAGGGAAGGGAAAGCACACTCTGAAAAGCAAAGTAAGCATTAGAATTAGACTCAGCCATCACACACATTTGGGATTAAACAAGAATTTAAAATAACTACGATAAATATACTAAAGGATCTGACAGAAAAAGTGGACAACACACAAATGAAAGAGTAATTTAAGCAGAGAAATGAAAACTCTTAAGAATCCAAAGGAAATTGTAGAAATCAAATACACTGTAACAAATGAAGAATGCCTTTAATAGGATATCAGTAGAGTGGACACCACTGAAAAGAGAATCAGTGAGCTGGAACATGCATCAATAGAAACCTCCCAAACTGAAATGCAGAGATGAATAGCAAATAGATAATCTTAATAGGCTTTTAGACCTCACCTTAGACTCAATTTGTTCTCTAACATCAGAAGAGGACTTATGTGAGTGTGAGTGAATGTGTGTGTGTAGGGAGAAGACTATGTTTCTGTCTTTTGAGAGTCTTATAAATGCAGTTATTACAAAAGTAAAACTGTTGACAGGGTGTGTACAGTACAAAACATTTTGAAATCAGGATGCAACTACTATTTGCATTTAATCCCATTATTCTAACAACTTCACCAAGTACTCTCCACAAATTTGTTGTTGTTGTTGTTGTTATTTTGAACACTGGTGTTCTCCAAGCATTTAAAATAGTACTTGGCATATAGTAAGTGATAGATAAATATTTGTTAAACGAACAAATTATTGAAATTGTATTACTGTTATGCACACAGGAGAAAGCTCTACCAGCTATAACTCAATTTTATTTACATTTTCAAAGAGAACTTTGGTTTTATCATTTCTATTTTTTTATATTTACAAGTCCATTCTTTTCTGCTCTTACTATCATTATTTTCTTCTCTGTTTGTTTTGGGCTTAATTTGATCTTAATTTTATAGTTTCATAAGGTGAAAACTTAAATTTTTAAGACTATCCTTCTTGGGAATTCCCTGGAGGTCAGAGTTTTAAAGGGCTTCCCTGGTGGCTCAGACAGTAAAGAATCTGCCTGTGATGCAGGAGACCTGGGTTTGATCCCTGGGTGGGGAAGATCCCCTAGAGAAGGGAATGGCTACTTGCTCCAGTATTCTTGCCTGGAGAATTCCATGGACAGAGGAGTCTGGTGGGCTACAATCCATAGGATTGCATAGTTGGACACGACTGAGTGACTAAGACACACACACTGGGGTTAAAACTCAAAGTTTCCATTATAGGGGGTAAGGATTCAATCCCTGGTCAGGGAACTAAGATCCCACATGCCACGTAGTGTGGCCAAAAAAAAAAGGACCATCTTCTTTTCAAATATGAATGTATAACTTATAATTCTCTCTAAGCCTAGCTTTAGCTGCCTCCCACGGATTTTGATGTGTTGTAATTCTCAATTGTTCAATTAAAAATAGTCAAAGACTTCTTTGACCCATGAACTATTTAAGAGCGTTTTGTTAACTTTCTCAACAGTTCAGATTGTCCAGATGTCTTTTTGTTATTAATTTCTGGTTTAATTCCATTATGGTCAGAGAACATACTTTGACTTCAAATCTTTTTAATTGAAGTTTGTTTTATTGTTCAGAATACAGTCTTTTCTGGTGAATGTTTCATATGTTCTTGAAAAGAATACATAATCTGGTGTTTGGGGTGAGGTGTTCAACAAGGTCAAGGTGACTGAGAACGCTGTTCAAGATGACTGAGAATGCTGTTCAAGCTTTCTATATCCTCAACACTCCTCTCAGTAATTGCTTTGCGTTATCAATTACTGAGAGGAGTGTTGAAGTAGCCAAGAATAACTGTGGATTTGCTTATTTCTCTTTTCAGTTTTTTTTTTTTGCTACATATATTTTAGAGCTCTATTGTTAAATGTATACATCTTTAGGATTATTAGGTCCTAAAAACATTTTGACATTAACATTTTGAAATGACCCTCTTTTTCTCTGGTAATGTTCTTTTCTTTTTGAAATCTTTTTGATATTAATATAGGCACTCCAGTTTTTATTTAACTAATATTTATATATCTTTCTCCATGCTTTTACTTTTAATCTTTTATATTTAAATTGGATTGCCTGTAGATAGCATATAGTTGGGTGCTACTTTTTTATTCAGTCTGACAATCACCATCCTTTAATTGGTGTGTTTATACTATTTACATTTATATATCATTATGGGTTTGTATGGATTGATAGCTACAATTTTGCAAATTTTAAAATATTTGTTGCATCTGTTGTATATTCATTTTTCTCTTTTTCTTTTTGATTATTTTTTGTGATGCCATTTCATTTTCATTATCAGCTTATTATTTATACCTCTAATTTTTTAGTGATTTCCCTATGATTTAGTATAAATATATATATTTAAATACTCAGATATTGTAATTCTGCTTCACTTGTCATGTGTAAACCTTAAAACACTTTAACTTCAATTCTTCCATCCCATCTTTTCTGCTATTATCATATATTTTATTTTTATGTATGTAAATCCACAATATATATGTTACCACATATGTTAGACTGTTTGATATTCTCTCAGAGCTCTCAAATGCTCTATTTTTTCCCTCCTCCAATCTTTCTTTGTGTTTCAGTTTAGGTAATTTTTATTTTTACATCTTCAAATTTACTGACTCATTCCTCAGTTGCATTAAGGCCTCAGATAAGCCTGTCAAAGGCATTCTTCATGTTCATTAGTATTTAGTTTGTATTTAGTATCTTCATTAGCTGTTAGTTTCCATCTTCTCACCTAAAAGCACTCATCTTCTCACATATATTGTCTATCTTTTCCATTGGAGACTTTAACATATTAATTATAGTATTTAAATTTTTCTGCTGGTTTCACCATCTAGGTCATATGAATTTTTTTCTGTTGATTGCTTCATCTTAATACACCTTTTATAAGTTTTGTTGTACTTTTTATGCATGTGTGTGTGTCATACTTTTTGATTGAATGACAGACATCATATGTAAGACAGTAAAGACTGAGCTAAGTCATATTTACACCTGGTAATAAGCATGTCCATTCTCCTACCTTTAATGTAGGAGACTGAGTTTGTAGAGTCAGGAATTAAGCTGGATTTGAACATTATCTTCAGTACACAGTATCTTCAAATTTCTCTCCTGTTATCTTGTGCTTATGTTGGGGGTTGGTTTTCCAGAGAGCTTCTCTCAACACTCCTGCCTCACCCTTAGCATCGGGTCTTCCCTGGGTTCCTGCAGGTCGGAGCGTCTCTCCACACTCATCTCCTCCCCCAGCAGCATATCTCTCTTCTTGGTGGCTCCTGCTTGCTAGCTAGGAAGTGGTAAGAAGAGGGTCCTCTGTTATCTTGATCCAGTCTCAGCACTTTAGACAGACCTTGGCACACTAGGTCTCTGGTTTGGGGGGGTCTCATACCCTGGAAAAACTTTTCTTAATGGTTAAGTGTTCACTATATCCTCTTAGCCTTTAAAGAAAGTCTGATGCCATCAACCTGACCTGTAACAGCTTATATGTCTACCCCTTCAGATTTCTTCTTCAAACTTTTGCCAAAATGGATTTCTCTGAGCTTGTTCTTGTTGACAGGGAGAGGGGGTGCTTGTATATCTGGATTTCTTAATAAGACTATGTGATGACTGAAAGTCCACCAGCTATCGTGCCAATGAGCTAACACATGCTCTGGATGGCATGGCAGAAACATAGAAGGAACCCTGGTTCTTTATGACCACGGAGCTACCACTCCAGCCCTGGGTTGCCTAGCTCAGCACTTCATGTTGTCTGAAAGAAAAGTAAACTCATCTGTCTAAGCTTTTGTGTCCTCTGTTCCACTGGGATTCTATTGGCTATCCAAATGTAATTCCTAACTGATACAATCACTATCTCTGGTTAATTTCATGGGTGAAAATGAAAAAATAAATTTGCAATATTCATTGCCTTTTAAAATCAATGTTTGATTTTAAAGATGATGAGTATTTAGATTTCCTTTCTCACATTTGCCTCTCTCCCTTTTTTATCTTTTAGAAGTTACTAGCCAGTTTCCTTCCCTTAATCCCTGCAATCTTGGGAGTTTTGATCACAATTTTTGATTTTTGTTTTTTTTTCCTCCAAGATAGCTATGCAGGGACTTCCTTGGTGGTCCAGTGGCTGAGACTTTGTGCTCTGAATGCATGGGGCCTGGGTTCAATCCCTGGTCAGGACCTAGGTCCCACAAGCCACAATGAAGAGCATGGTGTAACTAAAAGTCCTGGATGCCTCAACTAAGACCCAGTGCAGCCAAATAAAAAGATAATTAAAACACACACACACACAAAAACCCCAGGATATCCATGTAGCATGCTTGTCCAGTAATTTCATAATGCCCAGAGTCATGAAATTGTTATCTAAAAATTGGCACTTGCCATCTACCTCTACAAGGATTAAGTCACTATTCATTGCAGTCACTGACCTGCAACACATCCTGAAAAGGAGTTTAGGGTGCAGATAAGAAATAAGGCACTCTGTGCTCTGGGAACAACTGGCAGAACAAGCTTTCAGATAGTTAGATATTTTCAGAAGATTTTATGAGTTCAAAATAAAAAATACCTGCATCTTCTCATATGTCAGTAGTCAGTTCAGTTCAGTCACTCAGTTGTGTCCAACTCTTTGCGACCCCATGAACCACAGCACGCCAGGCCTCCCTGTCCATCACCAACTCCCGGAGTTTACTCAAACTCATGCCCATCGAGTCGGTGATGCCATCCAGCCATCTCATCCTCTGTCGTCCCCTTCTCCTCCTGCCCCCAATCCCTCCCAGCATCAGGGTCTTTTCCAGTGAGTCAACTCTTTGCATGAGGTGGCCAGAGTATTGGAGTTTCAGCTTCAGCATCAGTCCTTCCAGTGAACACCCAGGATGATCTCTTTTAGGATGGACTGGTTGGATCTCCTTGCAGTCCAAGGGACTCTCAAGAGTCTTCTCCAAGACCACAGTTCAAAAGCATCAATTCTTCTGCACTCAGCTTTCTTTACAGTCCAACTCTCACATCCATACATGACCACTGGAAAAACCATAGCCTTGACTAGACAGACCTTTGTTGGCAAAGTAATGTCTCTGCTTTTTAATATGCTATCTAGGTTGGTCATAACTTTCCTTCCAAGGAGTAAGAATCTTTTAATTTCATGGCTGCAGTCACCATCTGCAGTGATTTTGGAGCCCAGAAAAATAAAGTCTGACACTGTTTCACTGTCTCCTCATCTATTTCCCATGAGGTAATGGGACCAGATGCCATGATCTTAGTTTTCTGAATGTTAAGCTTTAGGCCAACTTTTTCACTCTCCTCTTTCGCTTTCATCAAGAGGCTTTTTAGTTCTCTTCACTTTCTGCCATAAGGGTGGTGTCATCTGCATATCTGAGGTTTTTGTCATTTCTCCCAGCAATCTTGATTCCAGCTTGTGCTTCCTCCAGCCCAGCATTTCTCATGATGTACTCTGCATATAAGTTAAATAAGCAGGGTGACAATATACAGCCTTGACATACTCCTTTTCCTATTTGGAACCAGTCTGTTGTTCCATGTCCAGTTCTAACTGTTGCTTCCTGACCTCCATACAGGTTTCTCAAGAGGCAGGTCAGGTAGTCTGGTATTCCCATCTCTTTCAGAATTTTCCACAGTTTATTGTGATCCACACAGTCCAAGGCTTTGGCGTAGTCAATAAAGCAGAAATAGATGTTTTTCTGGAACTCTCTAGCTTTTTCGATGATCCAGCAGATGGATATTGGCGATTTGACCTCTGGTTCCTCTGCCTTTTCTAAAACCAGCTTGAACATCTGGAAGTTCTCGGTTCACATATTGCTGAAACCTGGCTTGGAGAATCTTGAGCATTACTTTACTAATGTGTGAGTTGAGTGCAATTGTGTGGTAGTTTGAGCATTCTTTGGGATTGGAATGAAAACTGACCTTTTCCAGTCCTGTGGCCATATGTAGTAAGCACCAAAATCATTAATGGAGACATCTGCTCCTCATGACTAGCAGCAATATTCATGAAACTTGCAGTAACCTTCTACATGTGTGCTTGACTGCATGTACCCCCTCCACTAAAATCACATAAAATATGGAACCTCTCCCTACCTCTTCAGAGCAATTCCTCAGAGCTATCTGGGATGCTGTCTCCCAGACTATAGCCCTCATTTTTCCCCAAATAAAACTGAAATCACAACTCCAACACTGTGCATATTTTCAGTCAACATCATTTACAAATTGGATAAGCATGTCTTCTGTATTTTCAAGTACTTCATGGATAAAAATGTTGAGTAAGACTGGGAGAACACAGAGCCCTGACATGTGCTACAAGAGTCTCTCTCCAGGTGGAACTAGATCAGCAAACTTTGAGTAAGGTCATTCAACTATTTACCAATGCACAAATTTTACTAATATACTACCAATATTTTCAGACCCTTCTATAGGACTATACTGAGGGAATTCTCCAAAAACACTTCTCTAAAGTCTAGATACATTATTATTTCTTCATTTCCTTAATTACCTAACACAATCTAATTGACTGCTTGGCGTCCAAATGACAAATTCTTTGGTTGTATGGATAGACTCAAGTCAACATTATATATCTGAAACGCTCACAGATCAATAAATATAGATGTCTTTGAAACATTAAAAGAGTACAAACCTGATCGTTAAATGTTTAGTTACTTGATGAAGGTAAGCTCTATTATGACAATGGACTTCTAAATCACAATAGTGGTTTAGTTTTTGCAAGGAAATATTTATAACTTTGGAGAAGGAAATGGCAACCCACTCCAGTATTCTTGCCTAGGAAATCCCTTGGACAGAGGAGCCTGGTGGATTACAGTCCACAGGGTCGCAACGTCAGATGTGACTTAATGACTAAACAACAACAAAATTTGTAACTTTAAGACTACTCATTAATCAAATACACAAAGTATTTCGTTCATCAATACATAGATTATCTGTTTCATCAGGCAGTTAAATATATCAATACTATTTGCTTCTTAAAATAAGCAATTGATATTTCAGAACACCACAGAAAGCAATAGTTTAAATGCAATACTCATTGTCTAATTTTACCAAAATGTGGTTAGCATAGAACAAACACTGAAAGATTAACATTACATTTAGAATGTGGCAATATGAATGTTAGGATGATCAGAAGGATGCTTCAAATGGGGAATCTATTGAAGGGGGAAGCACTATATTTAGTTAGTACAAATAAACTAAGGAGAAACCATGTAGGTTATCAAAAATTATGAGAGAGAAAAAAAGGATTTGTAAATTGGTTGCTATGCTTTTATCCACAATAGTGAGGGGAACAACAACACAAAAGCAGCAGCATTCTGACCAAGTAGAAATCAAGTTCTCAGTCATACAGTCCTCTTACTGCACTCCTGGTTGCCCTAGCAAAGGGACCTCCATCTTTAGGTAAGATAGAGGAAGGATATTCTGTTCAAGAAGGTATATACAACTGACCCTTGAACAACATGGGTTTGAACTGCAAAGGTCCACTTATACAGGCTTTTTTTTTTTTTCAATAAATACATACAGTACTACAGTACCAGAGGATTACTGGTTGGTTGAATCTGCAGGTGCAAAACCATGGATACTAAGGAGTATATATGGGACTTGAACATCTGTGGATTTTGGTATCCAGGGTAAGTCCTAGAACAATTCCTTGAAGATACCCAAAGTCCACTGTATGTGGCAAAGACAGGCCATGAGAAAAAAATACAAAGTACAAATAAAAAGCTTTAGTTGAGCCTTGAAAGAGTTTCTGGGAGCTGCAAACCTTTTGCTCCCCTGTCTCCTTGGGTCATTGATCACATGACTGCACATAAACATTACTTCCACTGCTCTACCCATTTGCAACACTGTCTGAGAGGAACAGGGAGACGGTTGCCCTCTAGGTAATTGGGTATAAATTGAACTGAGATGAAGCCATGACACCACCCTTATGGCAGAAAGTGAAGAAGAACTAAGGAGCTTCTTGATGACAGTGAAAGGGGAGGTGAAAAAGTTGGCTTAAAACTCAACATTCAGAAAACTAAGATCATGGCACCCAGTCCCATTGCTTCATGGCAAAGAGATGGGGTAACAGTGGAAACAGTGACTGACTTTATTTTTGGGGGGCTCCAAAATCACTGCAGATGGTGACTGCAGCCATGAAATTAAAAGATTCTTACTCCTTGGAAGGAAAGTTATGACCAACCTAGACAGCATATTAAAAAGCAGAGACATTACTTTGCCAACAAAGATCTGTCTAGTCAAAGCTATGCTTTTTCCAATAGTCATGTATGGATGGATCTGAGAGTTGGACTATAAAGAAAGCTGAGCACCAAAGAATGGATGCTTTTGAACTGTGGTCTCGGAGAAGACTCTTGAGAGTCCCTTGGACTGCAAGGAGATCCAACCAGTCCATCCTAAAGAAAATCAGTCCCGAATATTCATCAGAAGGACTGATACTGAAGCTGAAACTCCAATACTTTGGCCACTTGATGCGAAGAACTGACCCATTTGAAAAGACCCTGATGCTGGGAAAGATTGAAGGTGGGAGGAGAAGGGGACGACAGAGGATGAGATGGTTGGATGGCATCACTGACTCAATGGACAGGAGTTTGAGTAAACTTCAGGAGCTGGTGATGGACAGGGTGGCCTGGCGTGTTGTGGTTCATGGGGTCGCAAAGAGTCAGACACGACTGAGCGACTGAACTGAACTAAAGCCTGCTGCAGATTTCTTGGGTTAATCTTCCCCTCAAAGTGTTAGGATCCTTATAGTGAGAGTAAGAGATGAGGACGTTTAAGATATAACAGATTCAATAGTTCGTAACAGCAAAATGTCATGCAGCACTGGAAGTATTTTAGCAAACATGTATGCATTTGTTTCTCTAAGGACATTTGACTCTAAGACAATTCTAGTTACAGCTCTTTGTGTCCAGTCCACACATGAGTATTGTAGAAAGATTCTACAATAATTTATGCAATTATTAGGGGGTTTGGCAGAGATTTTGGCCTGACTGTTCTTCTAAAGCAAAGACAAATTTAATCAATTGCAACAACTAGCTGGTTTTACCTGAATTACCCTAAAATTAAAAAAAATAATAGACTGGTTTCTTAGGGCAGTTTTAGGTTTACATGAGAATTGACAGAATACAGTGTTCCCATATGTCCCCTCTCCCCTCCCACCCCCACAATTTTCACTATCATTAGCACCATACGTTTGTTACAGTTGATGAACCAATATTAATACACTATTCACTATAGAACATAGCTTACATTAGAGTTCACTCTTTGTGTTGTGCAAGTCTGTATGGGTTTTGACAATTACGTTATGTCATGTATCCACCATTACGGTATCATACAGAATAGTTTTACTGCTCTAAAAGGTTCTGTGGTCACCTATTCACCTCTCCCTCCTTCTACTCAACCCCCTGGAAACCACTAATCTTCCTACTGCATCTGTAGTTTGCCTTTTCCAGAATGTCATATTGGAATGACACTGGAATCATACAGTACGTAGGACTAGAATCATACAGTTGGAATCATACAGTATGTCGTCTTTATAGACTGATTTCTTTCACTCAGCAGTATGCATTTAAGGTTCCTCCATGTCTTTTTATGGTTGGATAGCACATTTATTTTTATCACTGAATACTACTTCATTTTTTGACTTAAAAAAAAAAACCAACGATCACATTAAAGATGTGTCATGATAAATTATTACTATCATAATATTTCATTGTTAAGGAAGGATTTATGCTCTCCCAGAATTAAGGAGAAATCTTCTGGTTCATTTCCCTTTGGGATATAGCTTTTCACTTACAGGTCTTTGACTAACGGTCTAGATATCAGATGGAAAAGAGCTTTCCCTAATAATAAATGATGGATTATGCTGATTAATGTTCCCCAATAGTTACAGCATAGCAGGGTTGAACATATCAGAGTTGCTGATCTGAAATCAGGCATGTTAATAAGTATACACTGTAAGTTCCAACTATACTGTAGAAATTATTTACAAAATCGTATTGCTTTATAAAATGAAGCAATTAGAACAAAACAATTTTTCTTTTGTTCAAAAAAAATGCCCAAATCTAATCTAATTTGCTGCAGCTGGACACCACCTGCAGATGACTGTTTAAGTACTCTGAACATTACACACTTATCTTTTAAATATTGATAATGCCATTTTTCATTTCCTCGACATGAAATCCCACAGGGAATAATTATGCTAATAAACCTTAATGATTCTTGCAAATAAATGATCAAACCAAATTGCTACTGTTGATTTATATTAATGGATGCCTTTAGGACGAGATTTGCCAGTACAGTGCTGCCTCTTGAATCTCAATTCATCTCATTTAGCTGAAGAGTGTACATAGTTTGTTAAATAGATGGAGTGTTTAAAATATAATGTGTTTGTGCAGTTTTTGCTCTTCATAATGTTCAAGCATTACCATCTTGCCTTGTGGCAAATCTACATTTAATGGTTTCATTGTATGTAACTTCCTTTTGTACTTTTTCTCTCCCTTATATGCAGTTAGGAAATGACTACTTTCTGGTTACTTCAGAGTAGGCCAGCTTCCATATGTTGAATCTGATTGTTTCATTGAGACAATGAAATCTGTTTCTGGGTATTTTAGCCACCATAACCTAGGAATCACATTGACCATGTGATAATGGGATAAAGTGCCAAATCATTTTTGGTGGGAGAAGGGGACTATTAAATGGCTTATTTGTTGCCTCATTTAAACCTAGAGGAGTTGGTCTCGTCCTCTCCTGCTCTCCCACTTTTACTCCTGCTCGGGTGCCCTCACCAAATATACAGGGACCAGGAAGGTGCTGACTTTGTGAATTCTCAAGTAAAACTGGAAAATAACTGCAGAACTGTTATACACTCATTTCCAGGGCTGGGGAACACTGCTGCTGCTAAGTCACTTCTGTCGTGTCCGACTCTGTGCGACCCCATAGACGGCAGCCCACCAGGCTCCCCCGTCCCTGGGATTCTCCAGGCAAGAACACTGGAGTGGGTTGCCATTTCCTTCTCCAATGTACGAAAGTAAAAAGTGAAAGTGAAGTCGCTCAGTTGTGTCCGACTCTCTGCGATCCCATGGACTGCAGCCCACCAGGCTCCTCCGTCCATGGGATCTTCCAGGCAAGAGTACTGGAGTGGGGACTACACAATGCTTATTCATTGTGGATGTGAACACAGTTTATCTGAGTAATTTTGTAAAAAGTCACTCTCACTTAAAATATCATATAATTGGAAAAATATCACCATCACCCGGATAATTGCCTCAACTGTCCTTTTTTATGCACTTGTAACATCAAATTCTAAGCATAGGAGAAAAGCAAAGTGTAGACAAATAGGTCTAGGCACAGAATTGAATGAAAGTGATGTAAATTAGTAGTAAAATAGGGGATAGGCATATATAAAAAATCATGTATACATAAACAGAGTATGGAACTTGTGATTCTAAGTAACTGTTGCCTAAGAATTTGTCCTGTGCTACACAAAGGCTGTAATTTGGTTAGTGGTGAAGCAAAGATGACCACACTTAATTCACTGTGAACAGCAGAGGCATTCCCTTCTGAATTACAAAGCTCTTAGTGACTTTTTAAAATATATGTATCATTAATACATATGTACATAAATTACCTTTATAAAGGTATTTTTTCATTTCTTAACTTTTAGAAAAAGTGAGAGATTTTGATCAAATATGGTACATTTATGGCAATTTTTTCTAATTAAAAATTAGTAAGATCCAAAATCATAAACCACTAAATGCATCCTTAAATTCACTGTTGTTGATGGTGATGTTTAGTTGCTAAGTCATGTCCAACTCTTTTGCAGTCCCATGGACTGTAGCCTGCCAGGCTCCTCTATCCATGGGGTTTTCCAGGCAAGAATACAGGAGTGGGTTGCTATTTCCTTCTGCAGGGAATCTTCCCTACTCAGGGATCAAACCCCATCTCCTGCATTGACAGATGGATTCTTTACCACTGAGCCATCAGGGATACCCCATATTCACTGTAAAATTTGCTAAATTTGGCAAAAGATCAGTGGTGGTTGAAATATAAAGGAATGATTTAAGTATATATTAGCACATCAGCTATGTAGCTAGAGAAAGGTAGGTGTGTCCGGAGCACTGGAGAGCCGGCCAGGGAGAGGTGGTTCGTGGGAAGCACCCTCACAGGAAAGGAGAATGACTGGACACTTGGAACCCAAGGAGTAACTCTAAGGTTCTGGGGGAAGAAGTGGGACACGACCACCCTCCAGGGGAATGGCAGATGAAGGCAGCTACCTGCAGAGGCAGTCAAAGGGCCCAAGCTGGCTGTGAGCACTTGGAGCCAGGCAGAGAAGTAGAAGTACAAGGATATTTCCAAAGTTCTGTCTTCAGACCCAGCCCTGCCAGCTCCATTCCCAGAGAGGAGAGAGAAGCAGGGAGTGTGAGGGGGACAGAGAAAGAGAGAAGCTGTATCAGCCAAGTGATACAGCTAACAGAAAAGAATGGGCGAGAAGTCCTGTAACAACCTTCTGCTTGTGCTCAGTCGCTTTAGTCATGGCTGACTCTTCTGCGACCCTATGGACTGCAATCTGCCAGGCTCCTCTGTCCATTGGATTTTCCTGGCAAGAATACTGCAGTGGGTTGCCATCCTCCTCCAAAGGATCTTTCCAACCCAGGGATCGAACCTGCATCGCCTGTGTCTCTGGCGTTGCAGGTGGATTCTTTATCGCTGGACCACCTTGAGGTAACAGATGGCAACATGTATAAGGAAATGCAGTGGAAAACAGTTAATATCAGAAAGTATTATCCTGCTACCTTATCATCTACTGACCATCTACCATATGCCAGTCACTTCATATATAATTGTCTATAATCATCAGAACAACCCAGTTCATTTTACCAAAAAAAAGTTCAAAAGAAATGACTTGCCAAGTTCACAAAAAGGGCCTGTACTGGGACAGAGTTTTTGTACCCAGTCTGTCTCCCCAGCTCATGCTCTTTTCATGACCTCAGTATTTTTCAAACTGTGGATCACAAATAGTATTTAAATAAAAATAGAATAGCATAGAAAATATTCGAGTGCATCAAATCGAGTAAGATGGGTATTGTTTTGTGAAACGTTTTAGTTATTGAAAGAAAGAATGGATGTATATAAATTGGATCATAACCTAAAATGTGTTTCTTATTTAATGGGTCAAGGTCAAAGAAGTTTAAAAACTACAGAATTAGATCACATTGCTTCTCTTTTCCAATCTCAGGGAGATTCTCTTCACTTCTGAATTACAGCAAGTTTCGCATTTTATGGAATGTTTTCCACAAACTATATCAATCCTTTCAATGATTATGAATTATATATCAAAGTGATCCTCATTTATTCTTTCCTATGTGAACCTAGCCTTCAGTTTTGCATTATAACTTATTATTATAATAAAACACACATGCTAGCAATATATCATAAACTATATACTTTTAATTTATACACAATAAAATATGTAATATACTAGTGGTATACACATTGTACAATTTATATTCTACATAGTATTTGTAGAACAAGAATAATAACTATTGAGTACCCAGTACTGGTTGATCTGTGTTCACATAAGGAATAACAATTATTTTTTTTTCAGAGGCAGAGTCTTCCCCACTTTGGAAATATGGAGAGTGCTAGGGGAAACTCATCCAGGCATAAAGGCTGTGTCTGTAGAGAAAGGAAACAATGGTTTCAGTCCTAATTTTAGAAGCAGTCAGTGCCAAGGAATCCAATTCTAGATAAACAGATACATTTATGGGAATCCAGGCACCAGATCCTTTCATCTGACCTTCCTTCCTGGAGGCTGCTGCTAAGTTTGAATTTATTTGGTCTTCCATGCAGTGTTTCTTGCCCACATGCCAACTTGGGGTTCAACACATAAACGGGAAAACCTTTATTATCACAGGTTTCAGTATACAAGGTAGTGATGGAAGAATGACAGAATAACCAGAAAAACAAGGTCACTCTGGCCTACAAGGAAATAGCAGTCGTAAAAGCAGCCAGAAAAGGAAGAATAAGAGTAAATAGAGAAAAAAAAAAAGAGTAAATAGAACCAGAGTGAGAAACACATTGCCTTGTGTTCTGTGATCGCTCAATGTTTCATTGGATCTCTAGTTATTTCTATATTAATTCATCTATGGCCACAATTATCTGCTGTACACCTCTTCATAATACAACCCTGTTCCTTAGGGTTTTCCTTTCCTTGTAGATATACCTAAAAAATAGCAAAATTACAACCCTCTAAGGCTAATCCAGCCCCTTAGTTCTTCAAAATCCATTATAGTTGCTGGCATCTGATGACCTGAATCAAGCTAATGTATTTTATTGAATCTATAGCACATCAATGGTAGGATGCACTGTTATTTTATTCATCAATAAAGAAGAAAAACCTCTGCCAGGTAAATTGGCACATCATCAATTTTAAGAACTATCCCAATTTCAGAAAGGTTAAAATGAAAAAAGAAAGTATATCTTAGCATCTATGAAACATGGATTTTTTTTTCCCACAAAGGAGCAGAGTTAAGGAATTGTAATAAAGGGAACTACAACAACCAAAGAGAAACCATTACTCTGAAACCCTCACCAGCAGAGTAGGGTCTTAATTATTTTTCAAGTTATTTTTTATCCCTCCGTGGCATTAACCAGGGCAATAACTACACTCTGCATCAGCTACAGTCTTCTGAGATGCAGATGGCAAGACAGAATTGGTTGGTCAAGACATTTATTTTGGGAAGGGTCTATAAAGGATGAAGGAGGAAGGGAAGTAGAGGGAAACAGGGAGAGGCTTCAGAACTGTTACAGGTCTGACACCGATAAAAGGAGAGAAGAAACAAGATGGGGGGAGCCTCAAACTGTAGCACAATTGCGAGTCTCTGCCAGTCCCCAAGCAAAGACTTTGCATCAGAGGTGTCCATGTTGGGTTCAAAATACTCCGGCATTGGCCGGGAGCAGCTTCAGGCGAGCACTGCCATGCTTAGCCCTGCCAAAGTGACAATGGCATGCCACCATGCTTCCCACATTTCAGTAGCTGTCCCATCTGCTGATCTTCTTATAGGTCATCTTACTTGTCACTGCTGCCCTATTCATGTGTGTGTACGGGCTAAGTCATTTCAGTCGTGTCCGACTCTTTGGGAACCTATGGGTTGTAGCCCTCCAGGCTCCAAAAATACTCTACACACCAGGTTTCCCTACTTACGTCTTACAATCAGACCCATAGTATCCTTGGGAAATGGCATGGCCTGCAAGTTACCATCAGGACTAGGTGTCATTCACACTATCAAATGGAGACCCCTGTCTTTCCACAGGTCCACAAAAGGGCTGTCCTTGGTTTCCAGGGTTCCTCTGTTCAGTGTGCAGACTGGGACACCGTCTGCCCCTCCCCACACCCCTTTGCTGCATAAATATTATCAAACAGGCTTTAAATCTTAAAAACTGAGGCTTAGAAACTCTTTTAAGGAGACATTTATGAGATGAACTATCAGAAGAAAACCATGTTCACACAATATTTTGGACTTCTCTGGCAGTCCAGTGGTTAAGACTCTGTGCTTCCAATGCAAGGGGCACAAGTTCAATCCCTGGTAGGGGAACTAAAATCTTGCAAGCTTCATGGCGTGGCCAAAAAATGCCAAATCAAATTTCATGATCACCTGCAAAGAAACTCATAAAACCAACTATAAACTCATAAAAGCAACTGAACTTATTTACAGGATACAGTGGCAAGGACAGACAGTATCTTTGACCTTGAACAAGTCATTTAACCTCCCTGATGTGTGTTTCCTCATCTATAAAATGAAGAGAGTGGGTTAGATGATCCTTGAGGTCTCTTCTAGCTCTAACATTATATGAAATAAAAGTCAGCTTAGAGATTAATTGGGTTTCTCAGCCTCAAGCAATTAATTACACTGTTGCTGCCCTTTAACAGACCCATCACAGAAGAAAATTACTCAACTGACAGATTTTAATCTTCACCAACTCATGTTGACTTTAAGTCCAACACTATTTTTTAAGATTTACAAATTAATGCTTTCACAACAGGTTCAACAGTATTCTGGGCAAGGAATTTGACCTGACAGACATAATACTAAGGCAATTATTTTCCAAAAAAAAAAAAAAGTCCTTGTGCTGACATTTTTCTGCATTAAGAATCTCATCACACACTCTACCAGAGTTTTATAAAATGACAGACAGTGGTTTTGTGAAATTCTTAACCGATTTCTGAAGTGCTCAAGGACATCTGATCAGGGATTTTATTTCTGCCCACACCTACTTCAGCTAATTCCATTGTGTTTCTTTTTCTTCTTTGGCTTCTATGTTTCTTTACATAGCCTTTACCTTGGGTCAACACTGAATTATTAGTAAAAAAGATGTTGGTTAATTTTCTAGCAAAAAAAAAAAAAAAAACCAAAATACAGTTTTGATCTCCAGTTAATACGGATATATTTTATGTTATCCTCTTTTGACATCTTTTTATTTAGATAATGCTATATTTTCCTATTTTCCTTTAAATATTAGTTAGTATTTAATTTAGATTTTAAAAATTAAATCCCGTAACATTTAATTTATTGAACTTTGACTTCTGATATCTAGTTTCTACTTTTATATCACTGCTACTTGCAATGGTAATAATCCCGACACACAGAAAAGTGTGGAGAATAATATGACACCGCGTTTTCACAGCTCAGCATAAAAAACCATGGAAGCTGTTTCGTGCACCTACATGCTGTCTTACTTCTTCCTTCTTGAGATAACACTGTATTTAATAGCAGTTACCATTCTCATGTAGGTCTTATACTTTTAATACCAGGAATCTACCTCTAAAAAATAAGTAATATTATTTTGCATACTTTAATGATAAAACTGAGCCATACTTCTGCACATTGCTTTTAGTTTGACATCACGTTTGTGAGATTACTCCACGGTAGGAATGTACATCTACTTTGTTTTCTCCAAGCTATGGCTTATATTTTTACTTTCTCTAAAATCCTTTTTAATGCCAGAAATTTTAAATCTACTATAGTCAAATTTATCAATTATTTCCTTTATGTCTTATGGGGGGGATGCCTTATTTAAGCAATCCTTCAATGATGTAAGTTCATAAAACTTTTCATAAACCATCTATAATTCAGCTAATATTTATATCTCTTTTTATAATGTAATATAAGTGCAAAATTTTGTTATTCTTTTGTCCATATGGATAATCATTGTCTCAGCATCACAATCTTTTCCTAATAATTTACAATGCACCAATTTCATGTTTTTAATTACTGTATGTTTCTAATAATACTTTAATATAATATTATATAGAATCATAATAATACTCTACCAGATTTGCTGTTTTTCAAACTTTCTTGGCTATTATTTATCTTTAATTTGTATATATAAATTAAGATTTCCCTTCCAAGTTTCATGAAAAAATAAAACTATTTGGAATTTGACTGGAATTTCATTGAATCTATGGATCAATTTGGAGAAAACCCAGCATCTCTATGAGAGTATGCCTTGCCATCCTAGTACATGGTACATCTTTATAATGTCTTTTAAGAAATCTTTTATTAAGTTTTGTAATTTTCTCTATAAAGTTTTCATGTTTCTTTTTGTTAGGTTTATTCCTCATTACTTTGCTGCTGCCACCATATCTATATCATTTAAGATATCATCTATATCATCTATACCAAGTAGGAAACAGCACCCTCATTTGGGTAATTTACAAAGATATAAGCAGGGTTTAGGGAAACCAGAAATTATTCAGTAACAAGGGGAACTGTTACCATTTCTAAACCTAAAGGCAAAAGGAGGAGCAGATTTTCTAGAACCCAAAGCCAAAAACTACTCCATGGACAGAGCTCTTGATGGGAGCTGGCATCTCTGGTCAAGGTATACAGTCAGCCAGGAACAACCCCACAGGGAGAGGGGTGAGGCAATATAAAACCCATCTTCTTTTACCCTTCCTTGATCTCCTACTGGTTAATGAGAAGCCTCTCATCACAAGTCAATAAGTCATTACCAACCATGGATAAGAGTGAATAGTAAATCTGAAGGCAGAGACAGACATCCAGTATTCTATCTTTTACAAAATAAGTTTTCTGCTTATTGCTGTTGTATAGGAATGCAAAACATTTCTGCATATTGACTTTATATCCACTAATCTTGCTGAATCCACTTATAATTCTTATCATTTATCTGTAGATTCCCTTAAGTTTTCATATTTATGCTTTTTATTTCCTTTCCTTTCACCATTAAATTTTTTTCTATCCTTATTGGACTGGCCAGAACCTACAATAAAATGTCAACTATAAGAACTAATAGTGGCAACCTTAAGTTACATGCTTGACATCTTATCTTCTAAGTATGATGTTTGCTACAAATTTTGTTTGTTGCTTTATTATTGCAAAAGCATTATATTGTCAGAACATAAGGATATAGATAACTAAATATAAGAACACAACACTATATTTCTTCACCCAGGGATTATGACTATTAACACCTTGGTGAACCACCCACGTATATTTTAACAGAGATTGTACTGTATATGCTGTAATGTAAGAGTTACATATTGAAAACTGCTTTTCACACTGTAAGTGTTTTATTTTGTTTGTGCAGTTTTAGTTCTGAATGAGAATGCAGTTTTATTAACTGGATCCTTCCCTTACATCATCATATACAAAAATTAATCCAAAATGAACCAAAGACCTAAACCAAAGAGCTAAAACTGTAAAATTCATAGAAGAAAACATAGGGGGAAAGGTTTATGACAGCAGATTTGGCAATGTTTTCTTGGACAGGACGTCAAAAGCCCAGGTAACAAAAGAAAAAATAGATAAACTGGACTACATCAAAATAAAAATCTATGCATCAAAATACACAATCAACAGAGTGAAAGGCAATCCAGAGAATAGGAGAAAATATTTACAAATCATCTATCTGATAAGGGGTCAATATCCAGAATATATAGAGAACTCTTGCGATTCAACAACCATAACAAAACCCAACCAATTTTTTAAATGGGCAAAGAATTTGAATAGACGCTTCTCCAAGGAGATACAAATGGCCAACAAGCACAAGAAAAGACCCTCAGCATTATTAACCTATTAGGGAAATGCAAGTCAAAACCACAGTGTGATACAACCTGACATCCACTAGGGTAACTACTATTTTTAAAAACAAAATAAGAAAACAACCATTGTTGGCAAGGATGTGGCAAGTCAGAGCTCATGTTGGTGGGAATATATATGGTGTAGCTGCCATGAAAAACAGTTTGGTTCTTTATTAAAACATTAAAATAGAATTACCATACAATCCAGAAATCCTACCTCTGGGCATATACCCAAAATGATTGAAAGTAAGTCTTGAAGAAATTTGTACACCCAAATTCATAGCAGCATTATTCACAGAAGTCAAAAGGTGAAAGCAACACAACTGACCATGGATGCATGAATGAGTAAACAAAATGTGATATGTATACTCAAGGGCATATTATCCACCCTTAAAAAGAAATGAAACTCTGACACATGCTACAACATGGATGAATCTTGAAGACATTGTCCTAAGTGAAATAAGCCTGGCACAAAAAGACAAATACTGTCTGATTCCACTTGTGTACGATACCTAGAAGAGTGAAAGTCATAAAGCCAGGGTTAGGATTAGGGAGGGGTGCCAGGGGATGGGGCAGGAGACAAGAGTGGGTAGTCCCTGTTTACTTGGCACAGACTTTCAGTTTCATAAGAAGAAAAGAGTTTGGGAAATGGATGATGCAACAGTTACACAATGATGTGAATATACTTAATGCCAATGAACTGTACACTAAAAACGTTTAAAATATGTTGCATTTATTTTACTACCAAAAAATGTGCAGGTGAATGAATCACACCCTCCAGATGGTCTGATTCAGGAAATTATGGGTAGAGCCCTGCATATCCTTCTCACAGTCTTCACAGAGAAGCCAAAATAAATTGAGATTTCCTTAAGTGAAAGGAAGTAGGATGGGGACTTCCCTGGTCGTCCAGTGGCTAGGATTTCAAGCTCCCGATGTCTGGGGCCCAGGTCTAATCCCTCGTCAGGGAACTAGATCCCACATGCCGCAACTAAAGATCCCACGTGCTGCAATGAAGATCAAAGATCCTGCACACCACAACTAAGACCTGGCACAGCCAAATAAATAAAAATAAACATTAAAAATAGGGAAGGAAGTAAGATGGAAGAAGCAATAATGGAATGAAATAGAAATAAATTAAAAACCAAATCTTGATTACTTTCAATTCTATTGAATGCTAATCTTTCCAGATGTCTTCAGAGAAATCTTGACTTTATATTTTAGAAATTATTCTCACCTGTAGTGGGCAAGATACCAAACCCTTTACCAACATAGTTATAATTTCAGAGAGATGCAGTGGCATTCATTTTAACTTCCCTTCTCTAACTATTCCATTTTTCCTTTTTCTGATTATTTCAGCTTGATTGTCTTGTGTTTCATTTTAAATAAATAAAGCTTAACTCCTCAAACCTTTTTTAAAGCCCGATGTCTAGAAAACAGACTGTATCATTAATTCAGTCTGAGTTTATACCTGTAACTAACTTTCTTCTAATAAGAGAAACTATATTACTAGTAATCAGGTTGCCCTTAGAATTACTGTCTCCCCTAATGACTACAGCAGTCTTCAGTATCACTTAACAAATGTGTCAAGTGGATGCTTGTCAGAGATAATGGAAATTTTACCAAAATACCATGGAGATGTGGCCCCAACTCTTAAGGAAGCAGAGAGTTGAGTTCACTCAGACTCATGAATGTAAAGTATAAAAATAATGCACATTTTCAATAGTTTTTTGAAAGACATTCACCTATTAACCTTTTAAATTCTCTTTTTATCTCTACTCAGAACATCCACCTAGTATATAATTGGTTCATAGCAGGCATACAGTAAATATTTGTTGCTAATCAAACATGGGGCATGTTCAACCAGAAAAAAATCTATATGGTATTTAAGAGACACTTTCTCACACCAGTGCTTCCCTGGTGGCTCAGAGGTTAAAGCATCTGCCTGCAATGAAGGAGACCTGGGTTCGAACCCTGGGTTGGGAAGATCCCCTGGAGAAGGAAATGGCAACCCACTCCATTACTCTTGCCTGGAAAATCCCATGGACAGAGGAGCCTGGTGGGCTATAGTCCACAGGGTAGCAAAGAGTCAGACACAACTGAGCGACTTCACTTTCACTTTCTCACACATGAAAATCAATAGGTCTTCTAACATAGAAGTTAAACATTAAGCTTAAAATACTTAGATTATGGGATAAGAATGCTACAAATGTTTTAGATTTCACAGAGACCCATTCTTCCTGCCCATTTAATAATACCTCAGATGGGCAGAGCCTAAGTTGGCTACCAGATCAAAATTTGAAATTGTGTTAAGTTTTTTTAATGCTTTCTTTGAGAAAAATGGTTTGCTGAGTCCACATCTTGTTCTGCTCAGCTAGAGAAGGCATTTTGGCATAGGCAAATCCATTTCCTTAACTGACATATCTTTGTGGTTGACAGAAATAGCTATGCCTGGACTTTCAGTGACAGCAATGGCCACTCCTAACTTAACATTTAATACTAGCTTTGTTACCAATAAATTATCTAATCTGTAGATGTAGCTCTCATAGCTACATTTAGCTTTAAAGAGGGAATCTCCCTCTTATTGGTTTTAACTCTGCATGGAAACTTCTTTGTTGCTATTTTACTTACTTAATTTACTTACTTTATCTACAATCAAGTAAATAAATTAGAAAGAATAAAACAGTCAAAGAATTACCTATTCAGGGCTGTTTTAAATTGTTTATAGTGAATTGTAAGGTTGTAGTTAACTCATTTAAAAGAATTATCTTTCTCTAGAAAACCATTTTCAAATAGAAAGATAGTGCTGACTTTGTTGTGTTACACTGAGTGCAATTCAGTGAGCTGCATGGCAAAATATGTATCATGTAAATAAACTGGGTTCACTTAACATTACAAGAGTGAAGGAGAAACAAATCTTTTTCAGGAAAAAAAAAGAGAATCATCAACTCAGTAAACATCTATCTGCCCCTCTCTTTGTCCTAGAATTGTCCAAGTGACTCTCAACCTTATACCTCTAAATTCACTCCTAGAAAATAAAAATATGTAATATTTACCGGTTTTACTAGGTACCATCAGTACCTCACATGTACTGCTTAATCACAACTCCAGGAGTAGGCACTATGGTCATTGTAAATTTAGAGAGGAAGAAACTTAAGGATCAAAGCAGATAATTTAGGATGCCTAACATAATACAACTACTAAGTGATGAAGCCCGGAGTCAGAGTCACATGCCAAACCACTGGACTATATTGTCATCCACACAAAAACACTGAGTAGAGCCTGCCTAGCAGTAAACTGGGAGAAGGAAATGGCAACCCACCCCAGTATTGTTGCCTGGAGAATCCCGTGGACAGAGGAGCCTGGTGGGCTGCTGTCCATGGGGTCGCACAGAGTCGGACACGACTGAAGTGACTTAGCAGCAGCAGCAGCAGCAAACTGAAGCTGTGAGGGAACAGGTGAAGTTCCCTCCTCATACTCAGATGCCAGGAGTAGTGCAGGGAGACCGACATGGGCCTGCAAGGCACCTGATACCAACTCCTAGTCCCAAGCACAATATGCGAATTCCAGACAAGTAGACCATCTCTAATAGGAATCTATTATCTGCTTAATGCTTGCTTGAACGTATGTCAAATTTACTAAGTATAACTTTGCACTTTCATGTCCATGTTTTTGCAGAAATGAACAAGTTATAATTTAGTCTCATTTCAGAGACCAAATTTGCCATTTTGAAAAACTGTAGTAGATACAGGGTCCTTTTGTTTTTGTCCACAGGCTTCACCTGAGCAATAAAGCCAACAATCATAGGTCCTTATTGCCTCACTTACATAATAAGGATCATCATTTTTTCCCCCATGTAGGCCGTCTCAGTTTTACTTCCCACTTCTGAACACATTAATTCTCAAATATGCTTACTCAGGGCCCCTATCTACAGTCCTTACACAGACAAAACTATAATGGGAAGCCTGAATAATTAGTTCCTCCAGCATCAGACTGAGGGATTTATTTTGTTTATTTATTTATTTTAAAGAAAACCTCTGGGATAGGGGTTCATATGAGACCGCAGGATTAGAAAGAGTCAAATCTTACCTTTCTAATCCAGACTGACCACTACAGATGGCCAAGAAACAATCTGAGGACCTAGTACATCCTGTGACTGCTTCCCAAAATGTTAAATAAGAATGACAAGATCCACAACCACTCATGCCTAGAGCCTGTGTCCCACAACAAGAGAAGCCACCGCAATGAGAAACCCTTGTCCTGCAATGAAGAGTAGTCCCTACTCTCTGCGACTAGAGAAAGTCCATGCAAAGCAACAAAGACCCAGTGCAGCCAAAAACAAACAATTAAAACCAAAACCAAAAAAAAAAACCCCAAAAACCCTCTTCTCTGAAAACCACCAGGGATCTGAGTTCTTCTGAGTATGAGTTGACTATTCTCCCTCCTTGGCCCAAGCAATAAACCCTTCTCTGTTACAAAAAAAAAAAAAAATGACAAGATCATAAAAAACCAACAACCTTATGTGCATAAAAATATGGTACGAGTGAACAGAAAAATGAAAGTATTTCAGAAGCACAGCATTAACAAGAAAAGATTCCTCAGTAGCCAACTCAATGGAGATTCTCAGTACCTAAGTAATCCAACTGCTTTGCGATAGATACCCAGAATAGTATTAGAGACCACAAAGTGACATCAACACGAAAACAGTCGATGTAATGGATGCTGTGTTGTGCTGCCCAGATCTGTCTTTCAATCTAAGGACTTTATTTTCTTAGATGCTAGGAGTGCTGTCACTAGATAACCCTCAGCTGTCAGTCCCCTCCAGAACTTGCACTTGGCCACACAGTGCCCTCTCTCTTAGGGGACCAGTTTGCATCCAATGTCTGTCTGATGTGGGAGTATGAAAGCCCCACCACATCACCACAAAGGGAGTCAACTCTAAAGGGCCTTCCCAGCTCTTCTGAGAAGCTCTCCAGGGCCTGAGCCGAGGCCTTTGCGCAGGCTGAGCTCAGCTTTTCACTCTGCCTAGTCCTGCCTCCTTCCCTCCCTCAAGTGTCAATCCCAAGAGTGATCCCCGATACATGCTCTGCATGCCAACCTTCGTCTCTGAGTCTGCTTCTCAGGGAACCCAAATTTGAATACTAGAGAAATTAAATTCTTTGTTTCTAATGTGTTATTAAAAGATAAATATTACCTTATAGGGAAACATGTTTTTAACTAGCATTTAAGAATACTATAACATATTGTTTAGGCATTTAAAAATCACTATTTTCTCATGGATAGAGGTTGGGTTGTTTGATTTACTGTGATAGAAAAACAATCAGGAGGATAGAATACAAAACTGTCAAGTCCCCACATGCAGGAAATTATACTGAGGATTGGAATAAGAAGTACCAAGGAGAGAGAGAAATTAGGAGTTTGCTAGTCCTATTGAAACCCACACAGAAAGTTTTTTGTTAAGGCCTAAAGCCATCCGGCTTTCTATAGGACTGACACCCTCCAGGGACTCTGTCAAAGCCATGATGGCATGGTGAAGAAAATACAATACGACCATCATCTGCTTTACCTCTATTCTTAGTTGCTTATCTTGGTCTGGTGTCTCAGAAAATCTTCCTTCCTTGTTCTTTCACTAGCCAAATGTTGACAGCATTTGAATTCTGGTAGAGAATTCAAGAGACGGTGAAAAGCTTTCAATGTAGAGACATGAATCTGAGTTGCCAATAGAAGAGTTTCAAACACCTTGACTAGAGGAAGGAAGGAAGTATAAGGCAGATAGTCTGCTGTAGGCTAAGCCATATACCCTCCTAAAACACCTTTGACAGAGTCTTTAATTAACTATGCCCCATGCTGTGATTATTCATCTGCCTCACAGTGGCAGCTTGGTAGTACAGGCTACCTCACTATCAGTTTGAATTTCAAGTCTGGATTTAATAATTCATTCAACAGATAATTACTGAGGACCTAGCAGTAATAAACAAAGCAGACGAGTCACCTGTCTTTTACTAGGGAGAGACAGAAATAAACAAAAACAAAAATTCAGATCATCATAAAAGCTAAGAAGAGACTAAGGCAAGGTTAAAAGATGGAGGACCACTAGGGGTAAGGATGTTGACTATTTTAGCTGTGAGAAACTAGGTCGGCAAATTACTCTTCTAAAGAGACAGCTTGTGAGCAGAGGTCTGAACAGTAAGTATCAAGCCATGTGAAGATTTAGGTAAAGACCATCCGATGCAAAGGCTATATTCCACAAACAACAAAAAGAAGGTACAGCAGGAATGGAGCAAATGAAGCAGAGAGTGGGGGAGGGGTTGGATAGCAGGAAAGGTCAGAACATTGAGGGCTAGACCAAAGAGTTTGAATTTTGTTCTAAACGTAATAGGAAATGGACTTCCCTGGTGGTCCAGGGGCTAAGAATCCGCACTCCCAATGCAGGGTTCCCAGATTTGATCCCTGGTCAGGGAACTAGATCCCACATGCCACAACTAAGAGTTCATAAACTACAACTAACAAACTGGCACAGTCAAATAAATAAATAAACATCTGTTTGCTTAAAAAAAATAATAAATGTAAAAGGAAGCCACTGGACAGATTTTTAAACAGGAAGAAGTATGACATGATGTAAGTTTTTGAAGAGCCCTCTAAGGGCTGTTGAGCTATAAAACTGCAAGAGTGAAGTCAGGGAGAACAGTCAGGCAGCCGTGGCTGTGGAGCAGTCAGAGTTGAGAACAGTGGTAGCAGAGGTGATGGGAACTGGCTGGGTCTAGAATGTATTTTAGAAATAAAACTGTCAGGAGTTGATGATGGGTTAGATGTGGGGAATGACAAAAAAGCATTCACTCAGAGATACCTCCCAGGTTTTCTTTGCTGGCACAACTGGATGAACAATAATGCCATCAATTGGGTTGCGGGATGCTGGGGAGGAATAGAATTGGAAGCCAGGAAAAATCAAAAGTCCTATTTGGATCTGTTAAATTTGAGATGTCTGTATCCCAGTGGAGATCTTGAGCTGACAGTTACACATACACACCTATCAGTCAAAAGAGAAGTTGGGGCTGTAAATATAGATCTACATGTCAACATGATAAGGATTCTCTTGAATTGCACGGGACTAGGACTAAACCCCTGGGGAAGGCAATGGCACCCCACTCCAGTACTCTTGCCTGGAAAATCCCATGGGCGGAGGAGCCTGGTAGGCTGCAGTCCATGGGGTCGCTAAGAGTCAAACACAACTGAGCGACTTCACTTTCACTTTTCACTTTCATGCACTGGAGAAGGAAATGGCAACACACTCTAGTGTTCTTGCCTGAAGAATCCCAGGGACGGGGGAGCCTGGTGGGCTGCCGTCTATGGGGTTGCATAGAGTCGGACACAACTGAAGCAACTTAGCAGCAGCAGCAGCAGCAGGACTAAACCCAAGAGACTTAGGACTAAGCTCTGAGGAATGCTAATATTTGGAACAAGAGTTTATGACACTGGAATCATCAGGAGAACTTTAAATAAGAATTGGACTTGGACTCATTTCTCAAAGATTCTGATTTAATTGGTCTGGGGATGCAGCTAGAGTAAGTCTAGAGATTTAAAAGCTCCTAGTGATTCTTATGTGCAGTTAAGGTTGAGAACCATTGATTCAAATGATCGGGAATAAAACGATTAGAATGGAGGGGGCCATCAGCAAGGTAGGAAGAAAACCAGGAAAGTAATGCCTTAGAAGTTAAGTGAAGGGCATGTTCCAGGAATGAAATTGTTAACTGTGTCAAATGCTAATGAGAAGTGAAGTCAAAGAAGGAAGACAAGGCAAGGATGGGGTACCCTAAAGGTGAAAAGTTCTGGTGGGGTTGTGGAGATGAAGGCCTGCCCAGCATGGATTAGACAGACTGGAGAGTGAGGCAGGAGAGACACTGTTGCCCCCTGTGTCCACTCTGCCCCGCCCAAGTCCTGGGCTCAGATCCAGAGACCCTGGCTGCCCCTTGTCCAAAAGCTTGGGTATCCAGTGCCCATCAAATAATACCATCTCAACTACTTGCTCACACAGCCAGCCAACACTGACTCCACAAACTCATTCAATACCTATTGAGCACTTACATGTGTTAGTCATTGTTAGGCAGAGGGGACAGAGAGTAAAATAAGACATGCTTCTTGCTCCCATGGAATTTTCAGTTCATTGAGGAAGCAAGTCACAGATAATTACAACAAAGTAGTCATCTTGATTCTACATCCACAATGTCTATCTTCATCTCCATTTCCACTATTCTAGTTTAGGCCTTGAAAATGAATAATAGTGTCCTAACCAGTCTCCGTATATCCAGTCTCTCCCTTCTTGCTACTATAGTTTAAACCTTGCGGCCAAATTCCTTTTCCTAAAGCACAACTCTGTTTATATCATTCATTAATTGTGGAAGCATACATTTAGCACCTATTAAATACAAAAAGAATCCGCCTGCCAATGCACGAGATATAAGACAGGGTTCGATCGTTGGGTCTGGAAGATCTCCTGGAGGAGGGCATGGCAACCTACTCCAGTATTCTTGCCTGGAGAATCCCATGGACAGAGGAGCCTGGTGGGCTACAGTCCATAGGGTCACAAAGAGTCAGGCATAACGAAAATGACTTAGTACACACACACAAAGCACAACTCTCTTCATGTCATTCATTAATTGTGGAAGTATACATTTAGCAGTTACTAAATACAAAAAGAAATTCAGTTTCCCCTCCTATGATGTTAGGGTCACTTTCTAGTTCCAAAATCCTGATTCTGTAATCTCAATCAGCAGTAACCACAACAGTTACCTGGTCCATGCATGAATTCCCTTCATAAATCTCTATAAATCAGAAGAGGATAATCATAAACTGGATAAAAGTACATCCAATTGGTACGTAAACCTCTGAGGATGGAGAATTCACTTTTGAAAGAGTTCAAAACATGTTCAAGAAGTTGCAATTTTTATGAAGTTCTTCCTTTGTAATGCTTCTTGCTTACTCGTTAGAATGCAGGCTTCTTGGCTTGCATTCAAGGTCAGCTATTATTCGACCTTGAGGCATTCCGGTCCTAGTTTCTTATATTTTCCTTCTGTTTCCTTCCCTGAATGTGCTTCCACACCACCACACTATCCCTCTATCCCTTCATATCCAAATACTTCAAGACAGAGCTCAAGTGCCACCTTCTCTGTAAAACCGAGTCCCTCAGCATAACATCACTCCCTCACCTGAGATCCCCTCAGGCTTATTCTTACCTTCCTCTTGGGTTTCCTCCCTTGGTAATTAGGGCACACATCCTATTTTCCATGCCTCATTGAAAGGTCCACGAGAGCCAGGCTCTTGAGAACCTCTGTCTCCTGCACAGGGCATAGCACAGTGCCTTGAAAGTTTCATTAGACACCTGTGGAATAAATACAGCATCACTTCTCTGGATCTATTTCCCATTCTAAGAGAGAAGCTATATTAGCTTTCCTAGACTCTACTATTTTGATGCCCAAATTTAAAGTAAGTATTAGATATTTATTGCATGCCTGAAATTGTGGGCACATTTGGGGGGCAGGGGTCAAGACAATACCACACATGGAAGAATTTTAAACAGAATAAAATGTTAAGATGAATGTGGTCAAGAGTTGCCGTGGAAGGCTAAGAGGAAGAGAAGTTCCTTGAACCTGCCTTTGAATTTCCATATAAAGAGACTTCTTAGGTCTTGGGCATTTTAAGCCTGAAACAAAGGCTGAGTCAGGGACACTAGAGGGAGCCAAGGCCTGCAGACTAGAGAGAAAGCTTCCAGGGTGTTAGCCTTGGGTTCACAGATTCTACAACATTTGCTTAGTAGATTGAGAAGGATATTCTTTATCATACATTCAAATGCTTCCACAGGACAATTTCTAAAAGGAAAATTATTTTGAGTCTATTTTCAGTTTTTTACTAGTGTTAAACCTCTTTTGAGGAGATCAATATTAAGTACTTAATGTCTGTATATTTTATGTCCTCTTTGTCCATGAATATCTCCTGAATCTTAACTGTGAGCTGGTGTGGTTTCTTGGAGCTGGGAGTAGAGAAAGACCAGTGAAACTCTGTTCAGTGACTTGGCCTGAAGCTGGGTGGTCTGTGACCACTGGTTCCCAGGGCGGTCGCATTGTCAGGCCAGGTGACCAGAGGTTGCTGCCCTTATATGTTCTAATATGAGGACTTTGTGGCAGATTACAGCAAAGAAGTCACCCCTCTAGCCTTTTCTCTCAGTCCAGATCCACAGAGAGTCCTAAGCAGGAGTGTTTAAAAGGACCTGGAAGTTTTAAGGCAATAGTGTGAGCTCAGTCTGGCCAGCATCAGCACTGCCCATGCCTGCCTGACAGACAGACAGATGGGAAAACAGAGGCCCCCATCCATGGGCATAAGAACGAGGTATAGTTGGAAGGAGGAAAAAAGAAAATCGAGTACAGCCCTGATGTACTGCCCTACCTCAGACAGAGTGACATGAGACAGTGTGAAAAGCACAGCTGCCAAAGATAGGAACTGAATCAGTTTTGCCATATATAAATGTTCACTTGAACTAAATTTTGGGACAGAGCAGCTTAAACATGTAAAAGGTAAAAAGGATATCATACCTCTAAAGCAACGGTGACTTAAAGCTTGCCCAGGGCAAAGGGACAAGAGGCCTCACAGCCTAGAGGGAGCACTTTAGGTGCCCTGGCTTGGAGCATCTTCCCACAGTACCTACTCCTAGTGCCACCAGATGGAAATGCAAACAATCAGAAACCGATCAATAGGAGGTCAACCCTGAATAGTCATTGGAAGGACTGATGTTGAAGCTGAAGCTCCAATACTTTGGCCACCTGATGTGAAGAGTTGACTCATTGGATAAGATCCTGAGGCTGGGAAAGGTTGAGGGCAGGAGGAGAAGGGGATGACAGAGGATGAGATGGTTGGACAGCATCACTGACTCAATGGACATGAGTTTGAGCAAACTCTGGGAGATAGTGAAGGATGGGGAAGCCTGGCGTGCTGCAGTCCATGCGGTCACAGCTCAGCGACTGAGCAACAACAAAAATAAGGCAGAAGGGCCTCACCAGCTGCCGGAGGGCCCAGGAGGCTCCCTTTTCCTCCAGGTGCCACTTTCAGAACTCCCCTTGACATGGCCGTCAGAAGCTAGAAGTTAAGTTGAAGGTGGGAGGCTGAAGATCCAGGCCTAGAGGGAGGAATGGAGAGGAACTTGTGAGGCAGGCTGTTAAGCTAAGAAGAGAGAAGCACCTTATCTGCATCTGTCTGTTCCGTCCCCCTTGCTGCTGCCTGGGTATCCTGATGCTGTCCCTCTCCCCTTAAATCCAAAGGAAACAAGCAACAGGAGACACAAGAAAGCAGGCAGGCCTGGAGAGACTGCTTTGGCCACTGGACAAACCCAGTGTGGGGCAGCCGGGGGAGCAGAAGCCCGGGTGCTACTCCCGTGGTTGGGGAAGGCGGAACTGAACCGCCGGCAGGGTTGGGGTAAGGGACCCTTCTGTGCAGGTGGGAGGGTTGTGCGGAGCCATCTGAAGGCAGGGCTGCGGGCAAGCAGTGAAGGGGGTAGGGGGGCTCACCGGGGAAGGCTTGGAAGCTCTGGGCCTGTCCGGACCGAGTTCGCTCATCCACCCACTGCTTTTACCAGAAACAGGGCCCAGCCTGGCTTCCCTCGCGCAAGAGCAGACCCTGGGGCGGAGCGCCTGCAGAAGAGGAGCTGAGAGAGAAGCCAGCAGCATCTGTCTCCGGGGCGCGATGTGAACCTTGTGACGACCCGCTAAGCCCTGAGGGGAGAGCCTAACGCGCAGCACGTGTGGGCCGAGGCGCTGCGGCCAGCTGGGCCTCGGTCTAGGGTGCCGGGGCTGAGCCCACCCGAGAGGCTCAGAGCCCATCTCCGTCCATGGGAGTCTCCAGGCAAGAATACCTGGAGTGGTCCCTGCCCTTCTCCAGGGCATCTTCTCCACCCAGGGATCAAACCTGGCTCTCCCTCCGTGCAGGCTTCTTTACAGTCTTAGCCGCCAGAGAAGCCCCAGAAGGAGTAAATAGAACTGAGGAGAGGAGAGAGGCAGCCCTCTTTGGGTGTGGAGAGCTGGGTGACCACATCAAGAGGAGCTCTGAGCTCTGAGTCTGGTGCACACGCATGTTCTTCCTCAGCAGACACCCCCCAGGAGGCTGGGCATGGAGGGCAGCCACAGTCACACCGGTCCCAGTGGACTCCCGTGGCTGGTGTTGACTTGGATGTAAAGCTTGGTGAAGGCCACGGTCCACTCCCGCTTGGAGACCCCTTCCCTGTTCCCACAGAGCACATCTTTCCACATGGAATTCAGCTGCCACCTTTTTCATAAAATCACCCAGAGTCCGTCAGAAGGCCTATTATCTCCCTCACCTGAGACCCCTCAGGCTTATTTTTACTTTCCTCATGGGTTTCCCCCTTTGGTGATTGGAGCAAGCATCCTATTATCCATGCCTCACGGAAAGGTCCATGAGAGCCAGGCCCCTCTGTTGGGCATCTCTGTCTCCTGCACAGCACCCAGCACGCTGGCTTGAAAGTTTCATTAGACACCTGTGAAATGGATAAAGCAGCAATTCTCTGGATCTGCGTACTCTTCTGTGAAAGGAGGAAGTTATACGAACGTTTCTACAAGCTCTTATTTTCTGATCCCCAATTAGATTAAGTATTAAACACCTGCTGCACGCCTGCTACTGTAACTCTCATTTCAAAGAACTGAAAGACACAAATGTGATTTTGTTGTGGTAACTCAGTGTACAACGAACAATTAGATTATGAGACTAAATAAAATAAAATGCTAAACTGCACACTGTAAGGGGCTCAGAGGAGGGAGAGACGCATGTGGTCCAGCGAGGGCCTAGAGAAGCAAAAGGAAGAGAAGTTAGTTGGACTGAGCTTTGATGGTGGGTGGATTTGCACAGGTTGACAGCCCCACAGCTGTTTCAACCCTTGCCCTTGACACCTTGCCCGTGCAGGCTCTTCATTGCTGCTGTTTTCACTAAATAAACTAGAGGCAAGTCAGGAGCCCAGAGCAGCCTCTGGTGGGCTCCATCTCCTTGGAGTCGTGTTTTCTATTTGATCTTCAAGCCTCCCAGGCAGAAGCTATAATCATTATTAAGAAGCGCTGATAATCAGGACCCTTCTTGGATTTCTGCTGCTCAGACCTTGGGAAAACTGAGGTCTGGTGGTTGGGAGTCTCCCTTGAATTTATCCTGCTTCTTACCTCAATACAGGTGTTTACTGCCCTGGTCTTCCAAGATGGATGCTTCCAAAGTCCTGTGGGACTGCCCAGACCTCTACCCTTGCCATGACAAGGGGGTATCTTTTTCAAGGTTCCCACCATCCAGATACTAGAGAGCGATTCTGATGCTCAGCTGGTGGTCACAGGAACACGAGTGTCCTCAACTCAGGCACCCACGATGCCCCAAAACTTCTCCTTGAGAGATGAGACTTTCCTTCTCCAGAGTCTCGTCTGCATCTGGTTTCCTAGGTAGGAAGGACTCAAGCACCCTCGGGTAGACCTCCTGTCTTATCTGTCAACATGAGTCAGGGTAAAGGCAGAGCTTCCTGGAAACCAGTCGTGGGCTCCAGTGTTGCCTTTTCATGCAGATATAACACTTGCTCCGGGATAACATGGTCTGTGAGTCCAACAAACAGGCAGACCCTAAGCTCAGAACACGGCTGGCCTTGTGGTGGTGGCATGCCTTCTGGCTTCCCACAGAGCTTCACTGTGTTTCCCATCACAGTCAGCATTGTCTCTTCTTCTGTGTCTATTTGTGTCTGCAATGCCTAGCACAGAGCCTGGCTTGCAGCAGACATCCTATAACAATGTCAAATCCTGAGGGAAACATTTGGCCGATGAATGACATTAGCTAATGCAGCCTTAAAGGTATGGGATGACACAGTGATAAAGATAAATATCCTCTATATCATTTTACAACAGTAAATCTGAAACCCCATCTTTCAGGAAAGCATTGTCTCCACCACAATGACCACGTCAGAGCTCCTACTTATCCAGTTCTGTTGAGCGAATGTGGAAGGGGTTGCTCTCTGTAATCTGTTTACTTTAAGGAGCTCAGTCACGTGCTCAGCTCACAGCCCGTTTATCAGGATGAAGGATGCTCTCTGGAGAGAGCAGACAGCAGGGCAGGCTGAGCTCGGATGACAGTCTGCCCCATGGAGATTGACTTTAATGAAGCACAGAATAAACAGGAAGATTAAGAGGGTGCAAAAATCAGTGACAAGTTTTGAGTTCACCTCTCTGTAGGAAAAGAAAGGTTCTCTGTACAGCTGAGGGCTGTCTCTGGGTTATAGATGAGGGGCATCTGTTTGGTCACTAATGATCCCATGCTATCTAAATCAGCCTTTGTGCAGGGAAAGAAAAGTTTTTTCTTAATTTACAGGCCTGCTTCTGTGCAATTTAATTTACCCACAGTGTGATTTGCTTTATAGTGAGTAGAAAGATTGGTGTTATTAAAGGGTTTGAAGAATTATTTAATAGGCTAAAATGTCAGCCTGATTCACAAGGACTAAATATTTCTCATTTTGTTCCTTTATACAGTCCCTCCACGGTGTGCTGAGAAAGCATGGTCACTCAGAGACTCGTGATCTAAAACTATGGCCCATCCTGGAGGGCTGGCTCACCTTCTGGAAGGCCTAAATTCTTGGAGTAAAACAAAAAACTAGTCTTCCTCATAAAACAGTGCCATTTCCACAGAAACTTAATGGGTTTCAGACATTCTGTTGTATATTGCTCCAGTTCCTCATTTCATATACGATTTTGTTTAATAAATAGAAAGAAAAAGTTACAGAAAAGTCAGAGGACAGAGTCTAAAATTCACAGCCATCTTTTGAAGATGGCAGTTTCATTGAGAGGATCCAAGTGGGAATCTTATCTCATTGCCATTGCTTTCCGTATACACAGATCTTACTAAAGGCGGGAGCAAGGTTTTTATCTGATATAGAAGATTCCTTATTTAATCAAACTGTGAGAACTGGTTTCTGTGTGTGCGCCTGTTTGTGTGCACTGGGCACAGGTAGTGGCATGCGGCAGTCCAAGGGGTTGCAAAGGGTTGTAGGCGACGTAGCCACTGAACAAGTCATGCTGACGTATCATAGCCTTCCTACCAGTAGATGGCACTCTGGTTCAAATTGATATTCCAAGCTTCCAGTTGCCCAGCAGAAACACTTCGTGAGCAGTAATGCTGAGAGAGTGTACCAGACAGCTGAGATGTATCCAAGTGAAAATATGTGGTAACAAAATAGCTCAAAACCACATTGGCAACCTATTTTAGGAGAGTTGGCAGGTATTAATACAAGGATATAGGGCACAAACCTAGACAGCATATTAAAAAACAGAGACATCAGTTTGACAACAAAGATCCATATAGTCAAAACTATGATTTTTTTCAGTAGTCATGCACAACTGTGGGAGTTGGACCATAAAGAAGGCTGAGCACTGGAGAGTTGATGCTTTCAAACTGGTGCTGAAGAAGACTCTTGAGAGTCCCTTGGACTGCAAGGAGATCAAATCCGTCAATCCTAAAAATCAACCCTGAATATTCATTGGAAAGATTGATGTTGAAGCTGAAGCTCCAATACTTTGGCCACCTGATGTGAACAGCCAACTCACCGGAAAAGACACTGATGCTGGGAAAGATTGAGGGCAGGAGGAGAAGGGGGCAACAGAGGATGAGATGGTTAGATGGCATCACTGACTCAAAGGACATGAGTTTGAACAAACCCCAGGAGATAGTGAAGGACAGGGAAGCCTGGAGTGCTGCAGTCCATGGGGTCACAAAGAGCTGGACATGATTTAGCAACTGAACAACAACATAAGGCGCAATCCTACTAGGGAGATCAGAATGCCTGGAACCAGAAGAGATTCATTGAGAATTCTTTTGTGGAAGAGCTTCCTTAAGTAGAGTGCTTTAAATAGAGAGGAAGGGACATGAGGCAGCAAGAAACAAACATTCCAGGTAGGAGAAGTGGACTGTAGAAAAGTTTCTCGGGAGCCAAAGTATGTATTAGGAATATGAAACAGTTTGGGTCTACTTTGAGAAACATCTGATGGAGGCTTAAAGTTAATATCTAAGTTTCATTTATTGAGAAGTAAGTGGTGGGGGCAGGCAAGGGGAGCAGGAGAAACATTCAGCTTTGCAAAAGTAAACAAAAATAAAACATGGTCAACCAAAGGTATGTCTTGCATCTGATTTTCACTTTTGATTATTACAGTAAATAAAATTCAAATCAACAACTGAGCCAATATCTTTCATTTCTGGTTTTATATAAGTGCTTATATAAGTACTTACATCTATATTTTACATTATGTAATTCTGGAACTTATACTAGTCAAATGTAAACACTGAGTTTTCTACCTAAATGCACAGCTCTGAACCATGTGTCTTTAGCACTTCCAAAAAACTATCCATTAGGCCTTAATTTTTGTTACCTTAATTATTTCCTAATTTTCTGACTCTTTCCTGCAAATTTTTTGGGTTATTTTGCTTAAGTTTAGGATGAAGGATCATAGTGTAAAGAGAGAAATTGTATTTGTGGGTGGATTCAGTTTGTATTTATATTTAGAGCATTTGAGGCAGTGGAGGAATCCTAATTGGCATTATACTTTCTAATGCAGATTCAAAGTTAAAGCAGTAAGGAGGTGTTTTTAAATAATTCAGCAGAAACTGCACCAAATGAACAGTTATTTAAATCTTTTTAAGGTCTCAAGTATAGTTAAACCAATAATGGGAGCTATGTTGATTAATCTACAGAAAGCACTTTCCATTTACCATGTGTTACCAGGACTATCATTAAAATAGTAATTTATTATGAGGATGAGTCTTTAAAATGCTATGCTGAGGCCCTGGGTTCTGGAGTCACTGGCTAGGTCAGCACTTTGTGGTTTTAAGCAGTGATGTGTCTTTGGTAAGAAAAAAGGAATGATGTCCATTAATTCTTGAAGTGCTTTAAACACCAAAATACTGTACTTTTTTTTTCCCCTGGAATTGGAAAAACCACCCTTACACACATAGGTTAAATACTCTAATTCTCCTCAAGATTAATCATGTCCCCCTTTCAATGGGAATGGACGTCCCCAACAAGCACAGGATGTTCCCACGTTCAGATAGGGAAGGTATCCCTGTGTGGTCCCTGCTGTGGTCACTGTTCCGACCAATAGACACGATCTGCAGGAGGAAAGTGTGCAGTCTGGTAGAGGACCAGAGGAAATGTAGGGGGTCATGCCGTCATGCTGGGGGTCGTGACGATAGCCTTGTAAGCCCACTGTTCTCTGGGACTCAGCCAGTCAGCTTCAGTCGTCTGAGTTTTTCGGTATTGCCATCACTGTACCCCAAGATTGTTGGCTTTGATATTTGAAGATGGTCCTTAGGCCATATTCCTTGATTGTGAAAAATGCATGTCCTGCTAAGTAAGTCTATGTAACTGGAAGGAGGTGTGGAACTGCATTAAGTGTGGTGAATGGTGAAAGATTAGTCTAGAAAGATAGGAAGAAAGAGGATGGCACTGTGGAGGGCCTTGAACATCCAGAACTTGGGTCTTTTAAAAGAAAGTCTGGGATTGAGGCCACACACACTCTTACATTTAGTCCCAGTCATTTATGACACTTGCCAAAGCAGTTGCAACTTAAATTTTTTATTTCCAACCATAACCCATGAAAAGAATCTTATAGCCCCTAAAATATTCATGTTATTGCTGCTGCATGTTCGTGCTAGAATTTGAGGGCTTGCCTTCAGCTATACCTTAGCATAAAAGAAATCATAGTAAAAATAATTGGCATAAAGCCATCAACTTGCTCATTTGCTGTCTTTCACTGTAAGACAATAAAGGAATTAAATGATGTCTCATTTGGCTTTATAAATTTGCATACTTAAATGTTTGGATACTTCTTTGCCAAGTAAATTGGGCCTGATCAGACAAGCCAGCAGTGAATACCTCCAATTTTCAAATGTATTAATTCTTTCCAACTGTGGATTACAAAAAATATTTTTATTGGCTGTTATGCCATATTAATGACATATGGTTGAATGGATGAAGCAGGTTAACAAAGCTACTTGTGAAAAATAAGTTATATCCATGCTATACATATTTTCAAGAAACATATAATCTCATAATACACACACACAAAGACACAAATCCTATGAGTACAACTTAAGTCATTTTAACACTTATTGCCCAAAATCCAATGACCACGAGCTTTTCTCCTGCTTGACTATCCAGTCTTTTACAAAGTCCACTTCCCAAAATATTTCTGAGAGCCATAGGGGAGCTCACATGCATATACAAATATTAGTCTCAGACCCAGTGGCTGCGTTAATGTATAACTCCCATCTACATTTATGGTAATTCTGAGATTTGTTCATACGAAGCAATAATTATGAAAAAAAAAAAAGTGGTTCCAATGTAATTACCTCTTCCCATCAACCACAGCACAGAGATTTCTTGTTTTGTTCAGGAAGGAGAAATTTGGAGGGGATAGCAAAATGTTCTCTCCACTTTGTTTTTTCTCTCCATCTAAGATGTCCCAAAGGCGCCCAAATGTTCCAATTCATGAAAGGTACCTGCACATATACATACACACAAACACACACACTCACACATACTCATACTCAAACATACACACACACATTACCTTTCTCCAAGTTATAAGCCATCTACAGGGTCCAAACTGGAGCAACTTTCTTAAATTTTCTTTCCACTGTGGGGAAGCACTCAGCCAAATCTCACTCATTTCGTTCTTGTATTCTCCCTTCTTCTTACACCAACCGTAAATAAAACACATCTCTATGAGAAGTAACCAACAAGCATGCATGCTAAATTGCTTTAGTTGAGTCCAACTCTTTGCGACACTATGGACTGTAGCCCTCCAGGCACGTCTGAAGTGAGATTCTCCAGGCAAGAATACTGGGGTGGGTTCCATGCCCTCCTCCAGGAAGTCACTAGCGTAGTACACTCAAATTAGATACAAAGGGTGAAAAAAAAATTCCCTCCTCCATCACCCAGCTCATGCCCAGTCTTATTTCACTGACACTCATTCAACTCTGGATTAGGAAATTTGAAGTCCATATGGACAAATTTTGTTCAGATTTTAAAAATCAAATATAAAAAAGAGTCAAAGAACAAAATTAAGAACTTGGATCTTTCTACTGATCATGTATCTATGTATTATCCTTGAGAGAGTTCTTTTCAATCACATACAAAACATTTACACAAACCAACTATGTAATAGGACCCAGAGGAAGTCACAATAAATTCCAAAGAATCAGATGATATAGTGTTACCTGAAATATGTATAAAATAAGAAATAGATAACAAGAAAAGAAATATTAAAATATACTTGTCTGGAAACTAAAAAATATGTGTCCAAACCCTTTGTTTAAATAGGAAACTTAAAATTAAATGGTATTAAAAATATACCAGTCAAAATTTGTATGACACACTAAACCAGTGCTTAGAAGGAAATTTATAGATTTAATAAACATATCCATCAGAAAATGAGAAAGATTTAAAACCAATGAGCTAAGTGCTTACACCAGGAAATTGGAAAATGAACAACAGAGATAGCCCAAAGATATACAAAGGAAGGAAATAACAAATATAAGATGAAAATCAATAAACTACTGAACAACAGAAACACCAAAAAAGAAAAATTTAGCTAAAGGAAGGCCTGAAGTTTTTTTATAAGATTGATAAATCAGAACAGCTTTAGGCAAGAATGTTAAAGGGGGAAAAGCAACAGCCAGAAATTGCAAATAAACAGAATACAGAAAGAAATTAGAAATTTAAAATTGTACACACAGATATACATAGCCAATATGTTTGAAAACCTGGAAAAATGAACAAATGTCTTTGAAAATATACAAATGCCAAAAATTGATGTAGATGAAGTCTAAAATGTGAATGGACTAAAACCACTAGTGGAATTGGAAAAATAAGAATTCACCTTTTCATGAAAATAATAAAAATCCTCTAGCCACAGACTGTTCAAATTCTACCAAATTTTCTAGAAATGTGTAATTTCATATTTTCTAGAAATGTATAACAATCATATGTAGGTTGTTACAGAATGTAGAAAAAGAGAGGACGCTAGTCAACTCACTTTATGAAGTCTGTATAATCTGGATTCCTGTACAAAATGATGGTAATAAAAGAAAATTATACCCATTTCATATATGAAAATAGATGTAAAATCTAAAAAAAAATAGCTAACAGAACCTGGCAGAATTTTTAAAAAATAATATATTATAATGAAATAGGATTTATCTTGGGGATGAAGAATGCTTTTATAACAGAAAATCTGTCCTTGTAGATCACCACATTAATGAACTAAAAAGGAAAAAAAAAAACCTATCTCATAGAAGCCTAAAGAGCATTTGAAAAAAAGTCAATGTCTATTTGTAATATAAAAATATGAACTCTCAGATAACTAGGAATAGAAGGAAATGTCTGGGTCTTGTTAAAGTCTCTTCATTGCTACCTGGAGTAAACCTCATACCTACTAGAGTAACTCTAAATTTAGCCATCTTAAAATCAGGAACAAAGAAAGAAAACAGCTATCACTACTCTTGTTCAGCATAACTTTGGAAGTCCTGGCCAGTGTAATAAAAGAGAGCAAAGCAAGAACCAAAAGTTTTGAGAGGGAAGAGACTTAATAATATTATTTTTTCCTGATAGCATGATTTCCTACTTGGAAAACCCTCAAAATCAACAACCTGTCATGACAAGAGAGCTAATGGTTTCATTACACTAATAGCAATTAAAGAGAAAATGTAATTTTAAAAATGGCCCTACTCACAATAACAACAACAGCTATATAATATCTAGGAATGAAATAATAAGAAGCCTTGATGGAGCAAAATCTAAAACTATTAAAGGGTATAAAAAAGACCCCAAATAAATGTAGAGATTTTTCATGTTAATGGATGAAATGACTTATTTGTTCTAAAAATATGTTTTCCCCACAGAATCTATTCACATTTCCTGATCGCTTCCCCTAAAGTTGAACAAGAAGTTCACTGTCCTCTAGAACAAACAATGCAGCAATAAGCACCCTCCTGTATGTCCCCTTATGGATCTGGGTAGGAATTATTTGGGGATATGGAATCAAGATTGGGACTGCAGGTATGAGCTGTATGTATCTTTGGTTTACCACTGTGCTAGATTGCCCTCCAGAACGGCTATGCAAGTTCACACTCCAAGTAATTATACATGAGAGCACCACATCCCTTCATCCTCACCAACATATGGTATTTTCTGACTTTGTAATTCTGTGGGAGTAATAAGGCTTTCCTGGCGGCTTGGTGGTAAAGATTCTGCTTGCCAATGCAGGAGACGTGGGTTCAATCCCTGGGTTATGAAGATCTCCTGGGGGAGGGACTGGCAACTCACTCCAGTATTCTTGCATGGGAAATCCCTTGGAGAGAGAAAACTTGCAGGCTACAGTCCATGGGGTCACAAAGAGTCAGACACGACTGAGCACTTAGCACATTGGCCCAAGAAGTAATAAATCAAGTATCAAGGCCTTATGATAGATTATGAAACATAGTGCTGAATGAAAACAAGTTACATCACAATACTGTCTGTGTGAGCTAAAAACACAGGTAACTCTGGTCAATACACTGTAATAATCTAAATGAGAAAAGAATTTGAAAAAGAATGTGTGCTATGCTTGCTGCATATGTATAACGGAATTATTTTGATGTACACCTGAAACAAACACAATATTGTTAATCAACTATACTCCAATATGTTGATAAAATAAAAATTGTCAATTGTTTTTACAATTTATAAATAAATTCAACAAGAAAAATACACATACAAAAAGGTACAGCATAAGTTACAAGGATACATAAATATCTGAGGACATCTGGCAAATCCACCAGAGTGGATGCCTTTGTGAAGAGGATGGAATGGCTGTGGGGATCATGGCTGAAGAGGCAAAGTGAAATAAAATTAAAATATAACACAATGACATAAATGAAGGGATGTGCATAAACCTATGTCAAGAGAGTGCCATGAACTAGAGTGTGACCAACTCAGCTCTTGTCATCTAGGGGGAAACAAGCCCATAGAAAGGTAGAAAGGGACAGTGCAGAGTGCTAACCTGTCCTGGGACAAGTCTCTCTTGCTTCACCATCCAAGGTGTCAGGAATTTTTCAATTTGTCCATCACCTATAAAATAATACCCAAGATCCTTAGCAATACATTCAGAACTTTTCATCATCTTCCCCCTGCTCCCTTCAACCTCATTGAACTTCTATCTATCTGTCCCCTGAGGAGGCACAAGATTACTTCAATACTCTATGTGTTTACACCAGCTCCTTCCACTGCTTGGGATGCTTTCCCCAACTTGTCTAGCTGGTAAACTCCTATTCATTCAACATAACCTCCACTTTGCTTTTTATCCTCCTTTACCTGCTCTTCTCCCACGCATGTATCTACTGGGAACTTGTCACATGCCATGGCATTATCCCATTACTTGCTCACAAATCTCTCCTGCATTAGATCACAATCTCCTTGAGAAAAGAGTCTGTCTTATTTTGGAACACATCTAAAAAACACAGGCTTCCTATAACTACAGTTGAATGAATGAATGCATGCTCTGTCATGGGAATTTGCAGAGATTTCCAATGAGGCCCTTTTAAAGGAGTGTTGCAAAAACACCAACGTGTACTGTTATGGAGACTGGAGTAATGAGAGAGGGAGAGTTGTGAAGCTAAATTGCAGGGAAGATCCACCTTGTCAATGACCCTGCTGCCTCTCCCTTCTTTTCGTGGAATTTCATGTCTACTATGCTACAAATAGCAGCAGGCACCAAATGAGGAGCTATGTTTTCTTAGCATCTCTGATCTCCTAAGTTTCCGACGGCAGGATGCTGCTATGATTGCTGACACCTTTGGGTCCTCCGACCCTACCACTTTCCCTCAGTCTTGCAACTTTATCCTCATCGAACTTCAATTTTATATTCTGTTATGTGTGTTAGATTAAGCAGATGTAACTTGAGGGGCTCTGATCTTTCACTGCAGCTTCCTGCCCACAATGGTCTCCTTGATTGTCCTACTTCCATGATTGAAGTAGGCCAATGACATGACTCTCCACTAGTGTCAGATGAGTCCAAGGCTACCAAACCTTCACTCTAGACTTCAAAGACAGTGCCTTGCAGAAACCAATATATTTATGCCTATTTTCAGACCGTCCCATTAGCAATCCCATTACCTGGGCCAGGGAGGCAGAGGAAGTACATCCTAATGAGGATTAAGGACATGGTAAGAAGGAGCGAGAAATTAGGGAAAGTGTCCCTGGACCAGGAATGGACAGCCAGGAAAGCACTAGAGAAAATGTCAAAGGTCAAAGGAAAGAGAACAGGCATAGGATGGACCAAGCACATATTATTAACTTCCCAAATTTATTTCTTGTTTTTCACAGTTCTATTCTCATTCTCCCTGATGCTGGGAAAGATAGAGGGAAGAAGGAGAAGAGGGCATCAGAGGATGAGATGGTTGGATGGCATCACTGATGCAATGGGCATGAACTTGGGCAGACTTCAGAAGATGGTGAGGGACAGGGAGGCCTGGCATTCTGCAGTTCATTGGGTTACAAAGACATGACTGGGTGACTGGACAACAACAACATTCTCATTATGGAGTTCTTACCCGGGCAACCTCTGTGGGTTTGTTTTTCCCCTTTTGTTGATCTACTTTCTCATTTTCATAGACAAAGGGTCTCCCCAAAGATGTCTTTTTTAACCTCCTTGCATGAGTTTTTAGCATGAAACTCACTCTGCTCCCCACCTCCACTATCCCCAATAAACTCTCAATGTAGAGTTAAACTGATTGGACTAAAGGTCAGTTACATTACATTTAAATAAGCATGGAGAATATCAAAAACAGCAGGAAACACAGTGCAGATGTCTGCAGCTACACTTTGATAAGCCCAGCAGCTGTGGCCATTTGAATGCTCTCATGGGAATTAAAAAACTAAAATCCATAAAACAATCTTCAGGCAATAACACTGAGTCTGCCTCTCCACAGAGAATAGGAGTCAGCGGAGTAAGACTCAGCATCAGTGAGCTTGCTACCGAATCTAATTATTTTCTGGTGTGACGTTGTTATGGGAAATGTAACAATTGGCACTGACTTTTAAACAGTTCTGTACCTATTTATTATTTGACCTCATTTAACAATTCATTTCCCAGAAAGTATTATGCGCAAAGCTAAAAAACAGGGGTCATGGAGACAGGTTTTTCTCATCTGTTTGTTGCAAAAGAGACAAACAGTACTAAACACAACTATTTAATTGCATATACATATTTGAAATCCAGGGCTACCCTGGTGGCTCAGTCAGTAAAGAATCCATCTGCAATGCAGGAGACGTGGGTTCGATTCCTGGGTTGGGAAGATCCCCTGGAGGAGGGCATGGCAACCCATTGCAGTAATCTTGCCTGGAGAATCCCCATGGACAGAGGAGCCTGGTGGGCTATAGTCCTTGGGGTTGGAAAGAGTCGGACATGACTGAATGGCTAAGCACACACACATCTGAAATCCACTTCTTTCTTGCATGAACTACAGGATCTAAATGTCAGTTTGGCCAATTAAAGTATTATATTCTGCTGGTGTGTTTATTTTTTGCCAACCAAGAATTATGATTTTGAAAATGAAAAGGCAAAAAAACAATTTTAAAGAAAAGACAATTATGTGTAAAAAAAAATGTACTTGAAATCCAGTACCAACCAACCTATCAGTGCTTTCCTCCACTGGAGGTCATCTGTAATGAGTGAATAAATAGTCAAAGGTAACAGATTTACGTAGACACTGTCCAATTCAACCCAAGTTCAATTCAACTCATGAAAAAATCCTTTATAAGAATACAAGCCTTACAAAACAGAGTTGTTACTATCCACCAAAATGACTGAATTAAAGACAATTTAGACTTCTGATAATAGCTTTAGCTATCCAAGTCCACATATTGAACATGTACTATAGAATCAGGACCTATTCTAGGCAGTTGCATTTTCATTACATATTGCAAAGCTCATTTTAGAAATAAGAAACATGAGACTCAGAAACTGTAAAACACTCTTCCATGATTTCATGGCATTTGGATGGCAAAGTGGAGATGGGAGCATGGTTCCGTAAGACCCTAAATCATAGGTTCGTGCATCCATTCCGTACCTCTCTTTCAGAAAGTGCCTCAGAGCCACCAGTACATGTTTCTGACATCTTTGGGTAGGAAATGCTTTTGAAAGTATACTGAAGAATAAACAGCCCAGAGTCATTTGGAGCCCCATGTACTAAGAAAGGTGAATAATCAATACTGATTTGAAAGAAAGATAAAACAACTTCTGAGGAATGAGGCTGCTTTTCTGGTGACTCTTCCGCAGCTCTTCATTTTGCTTCTGCTTTCCCTTATAATAGGGGTGTTGTTTTTGTTCAGCTGCTCAGTCATGTCTGACTCTTTGCAACGTCATGGAATGCAGCACGCCAAGCCTCCCTGCCCCTCACCATCTCCCAGAGTTTGCCCATGTAGCAGGAGTAATATTTAGGAAAAAGCATTAATGTGCTTTTCTTATTTGCTTTCCTGAATACAAGACATCCCCCCTAGTCTTGTATTTCTACTAAAGGCTTTGTGTGTTTATTGATAGTGATGGCTCCAAGAGGCATATCAAGAGAGTGAAAGAGTTAATACTCAGTTTTTAATATTTAAAAAATAATTTTGCAGGGAGATGTTAGTTACAAAAAAGATTATTTTCTCAAGATAAGATTCTCAAAATTCCTTTTTTTCCTTGATCATACGAAGAACTAAGTATGGAAGAATGAACTCAAGGAGTTCACTCATATTACAGAGAAGATACTCCTTCCACTCAGGCAGCTAGATCAGGAAACATTGTTCTGTGTAAGAGTGAAAATATGGGCTTCCCCAGTGGCTGAGTGGTGAAGATTTCACCTGTGAAGCAGGAGATGCAGGTTCCATCTGTGGGTCAGAAAGACCCCCTGGAGGAAGAAATGGCAATGCACTCCAGTATTCTTGCCTGAAAAATCCCATGGAAAAAGGAACCTGGCAGGCTACAGTCCATGGGGTCACAGAGAGTCAGACATGACTGAAGTGACTTAGCATGGCACCGCAAGAAGAAAAATATAGGTTAGGAGAAAAACCCGACCCTTCTCACCTGAAGGGGATAGTAAGAAAAAGGGAGTCAAAGACAGTGGACACCAGAGTTCTTATTTTTTTCTCTGTTCTTGGGGCAAAGCTTTAAGACAGGGTGGTTATGGAAACACCAACTAAACTGAGGGGCATATACAATGCAGGAAGGGGTACAACAGAAAGAAACTAGAGCGTTTGTTCCCACGTGCCCTTGTTCTGAGTCAAGGGCCTTGAGGGCATACCTTGGAACTGGTGAGATGACCTTACAGCAGAGACTTGGAGTGACTCCTCAGGTCAGGATTCCAGAAGGAACTAGTTGAGTGGTCAGCATGCATGAGGCAGGGTCTGCAAGAGTGAGAGTTCAGGGAAGTGGAATCAGTCAACACAAATGTATTATTTCTATGGGTTAGCTTTCTAGGTGTGGGTAAACTAGATTTTTTGCTCAGGATTCCACTGGGCTGAAATCAAGTTATTGGCTATGCTGGGGTCTCATCTAGAGATTGGAGGCCTCTTCTAAGCATATTCAAGTCATTAGCAGGATTCATTTCCTTTCAGCTGTGGGACTGAGGCCTCTGCTTCTTGCTGGCTATTGGCCAGGAGTTGCTCTCAGTTTGTAGAGGCTGTCCTCAAATTTAGCTACATGTTGCTGTTGCTGTTCAGTTGCTAAGTCATGTCTGACTCTTTGCAACCCCAAGGACAGCAGCACACCAGGTTTCCCTGTCCGTCACTGTCTCCCGGAGTTTGCTCAGATTCATGTCCATTGAGTCAGTGATGCTATCTGGTTAGCTACAAGGCTATCTCCATAAGTCCTCTCACACTTCCAATCTGTTAGGTTCACCTACACAATCTCCCTCTTAATTAAACAAAGGCAACTTATTTATTAGTAACCTGACATTTAATATCATATTCACAGTTTCTGCCTGTAGTCAAGGGGAGAAGATACATGGAGGGTGTGTACCCCAGGGGGCTGGAATCTTGGGGGCTGATGCAAATTTCTGCCTTCCACAATGATGCAAATTCTAGTGCTCTTCAAAGTTCCCAGATATTTTTTTCCAAGTAAACAGTCTGTTTACATTTGTCATAATGACCTCAAATCTTTAAACTCTGGAGTGTTTTGTTTTGATTTAACTTGGCAATATTGCCAGGCCATTTATATTTTCGGAGATGCATGTTGAGGATGCTGGGGTATCCGTACCTATGATTGTGTTTTAAAGCCATTTCTGATGAAGGGGTTTGTGCGGGTCTGATGTCACTCCCCAAAGAAGAAGGAGGTGAGAATCATTGCTTTAAACTGTGGAAATGAGATTTCTAAAGCACCACGTGCCTTATGGATTCAATCATATTTCTTTAAAACTTCACAAGCCTGGAAGCCAGAGTCTACAATAATTTTTAGACAAAACCATGAAAAGTTAAACCAAGTACAGGCGATTTACCAAATCATGTTGAAACTTAACACCAAAAATAAAAGTATTTTTGATGCTTTCCTGAATGATGTCTCTCAGATAGAAACATTTATACAAATGACACCATTAGAATCCTTTTAAAGATTTTTTTCATTTAAAATTCCTGCTGGTAAATATTAATAGGAATTCAACGTATCTTAAAAGCCAACATGGGTCTTACACAAGATGAGATATTTGACTTTTTAGGACTCTAAGGAGGAAGGTATCAGGTGTATTATCTTTCATTAAAATGTTGACCTCATTTTGTCTCTTTGGATTTTGTTTGGATTTTATGAGAAAAGACTAGAAGTTTCAAGGTTTCTTTCAGAATCTTTGCTGTCCTACTGAAACCCAGGGAAGGAAGCAGAGAAAGCCACAGGATGGTTTTGGTGGCGTCCCCACTGAAGCTATCATTTTGGCATGGCCTTATTTTGTACTGTGATGATCACTTTTTGAGTAAAGTCCATTAATAGATGTAGTTTGATGAGGTTATGAGGCAGTAAGGGCAAGGGGCATTTGCACTGTGTGTTCCATGAACCCTCCACCCTTTCCACTTTCCTCCCTCTCACCTCACTCCCATCCCCTGCATATCAAGCATGGGAGCCTCAGCAGAGAGAAGGAAGACAGCAGAGAGAGGAGAAGTTCTGTGGGAAGAGCTGGGGGGAGTCATTCAGAAGTGGTTTTAACCTCCTCATAGATGGAATAAAAAGATCTTCTAATATGGAACTAGAGAGAATTCCACCTGGTCCCACTTCTCTCCACATCCTAAATTCCACCACATTTACCCACTAAGTCAGAGAATTACACCATCATGTAAAGCTACTATTGACTGCTAGGAATAGCTAATGTATGCCACAAAGGCAGAAGACTATGGGGAAAGAGATTCAGGGAGCCTTCCCATTACAATCTAGACAAACAATGGTTTTCCTAGAGTCCACCTCCACCCAGTTCACTTTTTCTTACATCTCATTAGGCAGAACTGGATCACATGTCCACCCCTAGCTACAAGAAAGTGATTTTTTTTTTTAATGGCACATGACTGCCACAGTCAAAATGGGGCTCTGATAGTATAAGACAGGGATTTGCACACCTTTTCTGTAAAGGGCTATACAGTATAAATATTTTAGGTTTTGTGGGCCAGATGGTTTCTGTTGCCACTGCTGAGTTCTGCCCCTGCAGCATGAAAGCAGTTGTAGGCAACACATGATGAGGCTGTGTTCCAATAAAACTTTATTTATAAACACAGGCAGCAGGCTGGATTTAGCCTATGGGCCTTAGTCTGCCCACTCTTGATGTAGGAGACAGATATTTGGTAAGCAATGAGCAAGATCTCCCATCCCACCCGTCTGTTTTCAAGAATCACTCTCTACTCCTCTTTTCCACTCTGCATTCTAGTTCTTGAACACACCAAGAGAATAGGGATCAGTAAACATGGCATTTCATGTTTGGGAGGGGTCCAGCTTCTGGGCTCAGACTTGGTTTCAAATCTCTCCTCACACAGGTGTCTGTGATTCTAAGCAAAGTGGGACACAGCTACCTGGTATCCTAGTCCTGTCATTTACTCAAGTGCAGGAGGGCCCCATGGTGCCAGAGTCGAGAAGGCACAAGCAAAAGTGGCTGTCACAAGACGATGAATGGCTGCCCTCTGAAGTTTTTATTTGAATCCTAAGTGACAAAACCGGACCCACCAAGGAAACTTGGTGATTTTCTCTGCTGCAAAGCAGCCACCTGGCGAATATTACTTTGCAGCCACCAACCCTTGGCAGAGGTTGGAACAGCAGCTATAATTATAAAGAGCAGGGAGGAAACTCTAAAAAATCTCTTCTGGGTGGCAAAATTCTAAAAATCAAGATAATTACAACACTAGCTCATCCTGATTTGCTTGGCTGTTTATAGATGAGGAGAAGCTGATGCACTGAGAGCTTTTTCTTTTTTTTTTTTTGTTTTTTCTTCTCTTCCATTTGCATTAAATCCTGGGTGGCTCCTCTCCGAAATGTGTGCATATGCTGTGTCCGTGTGAGATGCCACCACTGGCACTTGTCATAAGAATTAAATCCCTCTCAAGCTTGTTTACAGCTCAGCACTTGTCACACTGCTCCCTTGAGCTTCATGGCTGGTTGGGTTCTTTTTCTCCCCAGCTCTGCGGAAGATTTAATTTCTTTTTTGTTTATGTGTGTACTTACCCTTGCAGGTGCAGGAAAGAAAAAATTGCTGTGCCCAGATGTTTTGAAGCTACAGTAGCATACATACAGCTCAGATTAAACAGAAAAAAATTGCATAAGATAAGGCAGGCGCTTCAAGTACATTATTCTATAGGGTATTTAATAAACCTATCATGTCTTCTTGACAATAAGACTCCTGAATATAATTTTAGGAACAGTTAAGGCATCGCCAGCTCGATTCATTCATAGATGATTTTACAGCGAGATCTGTCATTTTTGAGTGGGGCGCATTACATTACCCCATTTTCAACTTAGAAAATATCTTCTCGGAACAGAACAGTCTGGGAATTGGGTAGACACATCGCCTATCAAGCTGTCTCAGTTCATTACTGGATTAGTTAGACCTCGGGGATTGCAGGCCAGCTTTCACCTTAGTTTTGTAACACAGCAAACATAAGCCAAACACAAACAACCCTCTTGCTGATCATTGAGCTCTGTACTAATATGCAGAAGCCCTGCTCAAGTTGCAGATGGATAATGCTTCTGTGGTCCCTCAGTTTGGATTTTCCTTTCCCCAAAGCGATGGGCTAACCTGCTTTGTACATAGCAACAGTCAAAGGGGGGAAGGAGTTCAACTCAGGAGAAGAGAGAATGCTCAAAATTCTCCAGACTCTACTCCACTAGCCTCCAACAACTGTTCCCCATGACTGCATGGAGGTGCCTCATCACCTCTGGCAATGAGCATTTTAAATATTTCCTCTCAGCCAGAGTCTAGTTGGTGATACTTGTCGCGAAGTCACACCCATACAATACACCCACCCCTGCTTTGTGACATGGTCCCCTCCAGGGCCCTGGGAGCACGTTACTATTTCTACCTTTCCCCAGAGATGTAGAAGAGTGCTCTGCTGACCTGCTTAAGATACTGGTTTAAAAGAAAACTTCCATCTCCCTTTGTTCATGAAGCTAAAGAGCCTCAGTAGAATTAGGAAGAGAATGCTATGGGCCTCTGTTTCTTTATAGGGAAGAAAGAGGTCATGCAAAAAAAGAAAGAGAAGCTCTCATATTTTAATTTAAGTGCCAGTCCTGGATCCTCAGTTGGCAAAGCCTTTTATAGTCAGTTCTTGGCCCAGCATTCTGCATCTGCAAGATCAGAGCTTATTAGTATCATCTCTTACTTCTGCCTCCTAATGCGGCCACCAGAGACTGTAAAAATCTTAGCCTACACACACTGCGAGGCAAATGGCTTTTCCTTAACTACCACAGTGCAGGTTTTGCTTGCACTGATAAACATATTCCTCTAGCCATACTGGTAATATTAAACACTCTCATCATCCCAATGCCTTCTAGAACACCCACTTAGAACATGGAGACTATATTAGAAATCTATATCTACTATAATGGGCTGTGTGTAAAAGAAAGAATAGGAGGATCCTGGAACCATCTTCGGTTTCACAGATTATGACAGTGATATTTCTGCTCATAGGTCATCAATCAGTTTTAACAATAAAACTATCATATAATTTATAGTTTTATCTATTTATGTTTTCTCTCTTTAATTTGTCCAAAGCATCTCATTAAACACCAAGTATTCTTAAAGCAGGAAGCCTACAGATTCATCAAGATACAGTGGGACTTTATGAATGAAATCTCTTGTGGTGGTGATGGTTGTTCTGCTAGTATAAATAATTGATACGTCTTTAGCAAGTACTGATTATAAATATTTTAAACATGGGAACCTTGTACATTGAAGGTAAATCAACACCACTGTCCACCACTAGACTATGGGTGATAGGACCATAACTACACCAGCCAATAAGTGGTTAGATGTGGCTAACTCCTTACTCTCACTGAAATGTGAATCCGGGTGATGACCTTGGTAGCCCAAAAGGCACCTGCTTATTCCTTCCCCAAATCTTCACAAACAAATACACAAACATGTGTGCATGCTGACCAGATCCAAAAATGTATATACAACAATGAAGACTTCTGCTGAGAGTCAGGTATTAATATATTGTATTGAGAAGTGACACAGAGAAGCTACTATGTCTTTCTTTTAAAATATGTTTATCAAATTGGTTTGAGCCTAGGGCAAAGCCAGGAAGAAGGGAGTCTCTACCTGGCAGACTAGATCCCCAGAGTAAAAGAAGCTAGAAAGGAGTCTGGAGACTGAGGGTAGGAATGAGGAAGGAAGGAATGAGGGGAAGCAGAAGCAAGGCGGAGAGGGACAGTCTATGTGCACTCTGCCTGCTTCAAAATTTTGTCTGAAAATGACTGGGCTAGTAGACAACAGGCAGATGCCAAGCTAAAGTCGTGCGAGTGTGCTAAGTATCTTCCGTCGTGTCTGACTCTTTGTGACCCTATGGACTATAGCCCTCCAGGATCCTCTGTCATGGGATTCTCTAGGCAAGAATATTGGAGTGGGCTGCCATTTCCTTCTCCAAGGGATCTTCCTGACCCAGGGATGGAACCTGTGCCTCCTGCATTGGCAGGCGGATTCTTTACCACTCTCCCACCTGGGAAGCCAAGGTCTACTAGAAGCAATTCCCTCTCTCTCTGCAGAAAGCAACCACTAAAACTTTTAGGCAATTATTTTTTTCCTCTTTTCTGTAGAGGAATCTCAACCTACCTTTCCAGCTCATCTCCTGTCACTCTAATTCTTACCTAAAACTGGTCACCTTTGTTAACATTTTATGCAACTCATGCCTTCATATCTTGGCTGAGGCTCTTCAGAGAGCTCTTTGCCATCCTCTATTTAAAAACTCCTGCCCATCTTTTGGAATGAAGCTCAAAGGTGTTGTCTGTTGTGATATCTTTCTTGAATAGATCAGTCAGTCCATCCACTGTGTTTCCAGGGTATGTCCCACCCATTTATTATCTTGTATGGGAATGTATTATCTTGTTTGAGTGCTTCCCCCTTATCAAGATGGAACTCTCATATATATGTGTTAGTATACTGTAGTGGTCTTTATCTCTCTGGCTTACTTCACTCTGTATAATGGGCTCCACATATATATGGAATTTAGAAAGTTGTTAATGATAACTCTATATGCAAAACAGAAAAAGAGACACAGATGTACAGAACAGACTTTTGGATTCTGTGGGAGAAGGCGAGGTGGGATGTTTCAAGAGAACAGCATCGAAACATGTATATTATCTATAGTGAAACAGATCACCAGCCCAGGTTGGATGCATGAGAAAAGTGCTCAGGCCTGGTGCACTGGGAAGACCCAGAGGGATCGGGTAGAGAGGGAGGTGGGAGGGGGGATCGGGATGGGGAATACATGTAAATCCATGGCTGATTCATGTCAATGTATGACAAAAACCACTACAATATTGTAAAGTATTCAGCCTCCAACTAATAAAAATAAATGAAAAAAAAAAAAAAAGATGGAACTCTCAGATAGCAATGATGGTACTTGCTCAGCTGTGTATGCTCAAGGTTTATTTAGCTCACAGTAGGCACTTGATGGGGCTTCCCAGGTGGCACTAGTGGTAAAGAATCTGCCTGCGAATGCAGGAGACATAAGAGACAGGGTTCCATCCCTGGATCAGGAAGATCCCCTGGAGGACAGCACGGCAACCCATTCCAGTATTCTTGCCTGAAGAATCCCATGGGAAGAGGTGCCTGGTGGGTAACAGTCTGTAGCGTCGCAAATAGTCGGATATGACTGAAATGACTTAGCACACATGCATGTGTTTAATGGATGAATGGAGCACTGCAGTTTTTAAAAAATGAAAAAAAGAGTGTGTGGAATTAGCAGATAGGAAAGTTCCAAATGATGCTCTAATCACAATTCCAGCCTTTTTCTTTCAAAGATTCATCTTTTACTTCCAGACATTTAACTCTGAACACTTCCATCCTTCCCAAATCAGAGCTGTAGCCAAAATAAGTGTCAAGGCTTAGAAAAATCATAGGAAAAGTTTTGGGATCCTGGTAATTGAAGATGGATTTAAACTTCAGTGAAATACCATCATTGCCTGCTTGTGTTATTTCTTTATGCATTTAATAGAGTGCTTACCTTTCAAAACCCAGCTGTGGCTTGCTGTTACATTTTCTCTGTACTTGCCTTAACACCTGTTAACCACAACACTGGGGTTGCCAGTCCTGGCTTCACCTTGCTCTCTGGCTGTTGCTATCGCAGTGTAACTGCAGCTTTGCAGCTGCTACACTGGCAGCCCTGGTAGGGATCAGGACTGGTCTCTGGCCCCTGGGCCGCTTTAACAGTGACACAGTTCTAGGTGCATTAGAGGCCTCTTTTCTTCTGGCTGTACAGCCCTTTGCTTATTCTGTCCTTGCAAAGCCCATCACTTTGAGGTAGTAGCTCTGCATATCAATTGCCCTCACTGGACTGCAGGTTCCCTGAGGGAAGGAATGTGCCTGACTCATTATCTTTTCTCTGACACTTCTCAGGGCCTGGCATTGGAAGGAAAAAAAAAGAATAATGAATGAACGAATGATGAGCGAATGAATGAGTGAAAATGTCCTCATTAAAATTCTTCATTGGAACTTTAATTAAATCACTCATCATGCATATCAGTTATTATTCCCCACCAAATGATACTTCTGATTCAGTGTAATTGGCTGCTTTTTTTCCTTCACCCTGGAAACAAGTAATCTTTCTTGATTATCAACAGCTATGCTGTAATACAAAAATAGAAAAGAAAAATCTAGACATGGTATAAACCTGCTAATGGTTTCCTCTCTGGGAGCTATCTTTGCACGTCTCTAAATCACTTTGAATAACATTTGCTATCCTCACCCTCTCAGTCCAGTTGGACATGTTGTGCCCTGTTTATATAGCTGAGTGTATCTAATTCCATTAGCACCACAATAAAATGATGCTGCATTTTAAAAATACCTCTTAAATTTTTTTCATTTGAAGAATCGAATGTTTCTGCTTTTGGGGGTCTTGAGAGGTGTATCTCTTTAAAAAAAATTTTTTATTGAGGTATACTTGATGTAAAGTGTTATATAAGTTACGGGTGTACAATACAGTGATTTACAATTTTTAGAGGCTATGCTCCATTTATACTTATCATAAAGTATTGGCTATATTCCCTGTGTTGTACAATATATCCTTATAACTTACTTTATATCAATACATAATAGCTTGTAGTGAAGTGCTTCTTGGGAATCTTTGGGAAATTAGGCACTATGCTGAAACTATCACACTATCCAGTAATAATGATGGCAAACAGATGATTCTTCCCAATTGAATTATCTGTCTTGACTCACCTAAATTTAATCTCCAAGTCAAAAAGCACTTACGGGTATGGTGAAATGAGAAATACGGGCCTGGGCTCAGAGCAGAGTGAAGCTGACTGGTCAAACAGGCCACAAATGCTCAAACTCCTTTCTCTTCATGTCTGTAAAACAGGGACAATAAGATTGACTCCACAAGGTCCTTGTGCAAATTTAAAGACAACTTTGCATGCTTCACACTTGTAGCCAAATTTTGTGAAGCAGCATTTTCTCTGTTGATGTAGGATGCTTGCTTTTCTGACCCTCTGGTCTCCACCAGGGCCTCTTTCATCAGGGTGCACTGTGTGTCAGTCTACAGGTACAACTTCCTGTTCCGGGGGACAGATGGAGGTATGTCCTGCATATAGTTACACAGTTGAGACAAGCAATTTAAACTTACAATGAGGCAATTTCACAGTGCTTTGATATAAATCTGGGAACTGTTTTTTGGCTTTTCCCTAGTGATGGTGACTTTTTTTTTTCTGTCCAGAGAGTACTCTTCTCGACTCAACCTATGGGATTACTAATCTTCCTATTTCACCCACATTCCTTTCCTCCTAACCCTCCAAATCTCAGAGCAGGGTCTTGGCTTCTCCACCAGCCCTGGTGGAAGCTGCCTTTGCTCCCAGCTCAGCCAAAGTCTTCCCTGGGTTCTCCTCACAGGAAAAGGCTCCAGTTTCTGAGTCCAGACTGCACTTCTCTGATCTGGAGCGTCCCCTAGGAGCCTATTCCAAGTGCCTTTCCTGTCAGTTTGCCTGAGCAAACACTCCTGCCTTAGATTTTAAGGCTGTACTTTACAGGGTATTCTATATCTCCACTGGGTTATTTTGTCAGTTCTTCTCTGGACTGTCAGGTATCCTAAAAATACATCTTAGTTCATCACAGTCACTTCCATTCCCCATTTTAATCTTAGGCTCTTGTGGAAAATCCCCATCCTTCACAGGGGTAATAGAGTTGACTACAGTCAAAGGTATGTTTACAGCTAAAGAGCGCTCTTAGCTCTGAAGTTGTTTCTCATCTTCCTTTACAAAAGTAAAACCAGTTCAGAGTATGTATTCATGTTCTATTACAACTATTACTTCCTCCTTCAACTAGCTGTCTTTCAACTAAGTCAGTTTGGGAGAAAAACAATATTTAAACTTAACATGTTAGTTTTTCTCCTCCCTTATAGCTCAGTCGGTAAAGCATCTGCCTGCAGTGCAGGTTCGATCCCTGGGTTGGGAAGATCCCCTGGATAAGGAAATGGCAAGCCACTCCAGTACTCTTGGCAAGCCTGGAAAATCTCATGGACGGAGAAGCCTGGTGGGCTATAGTCCATGGGGTCACAAAGAGTCGGGCACGACTGAGGGACTAACACTTACTGACAGACATACTGTCAAAAATGCAAATAAACAAGAAGAAAAAATGATACCATATAATCCCATAAACCAGACCTAACCACTTCCAACTATTTTGTTTTGTATATCTTTTGTATATATCGACACATTTATATCTATGCTACAAATTCTCCATACAAATTTGTTTTTAAATATCTTTAACAAGCTGAAAATGTCCTGCCTTATATTCAACTATCTTTATTGCAAGCTCACTTCTTGTCACAATGATTACAAGAGGGTTCTTCAAGTAATATGATAATGTGCATATAGTAGTTGTTTGACTAACATAATCTCATTAATAATCAAACTAGATTAGGGTTAATTGACCTAAAAAATGCTTTTAATTTTGTTAAAGGTACAATATCAATGCAGGTTTATAAAATGTAAATTCTGATATTACAAAGCACTTAACAAAAGGTTCCACTCTTGCTATTCATAGTGTTTGTTTTCATAGCATTTATTCCCAAAGTGGCTCATATTCATCAGTGACTAATGTAGCAGCAAATTATATTAGTTTAACTATTTTAAGTCTTAACTTATGAATATACTTGGTGGTGGTGGTGGTTTAGTTGCTAAGTCATTTTTTATTCTTTCCAACCTCATGAACTGTAGCTCACCAGGCTTCTCTGTCGATGGGATTCTCCTTGCAAGAATACTGGAGTGGGTGGCCATTTCCTACTCCAGGGGATCTTCCCTACCCAGGGATCAAACCTGGGATTCCTGCATTGCAGGCAAGTTCTTTACCTCTGAGCCACCAGGGAAGCCCTTGACTGAACATAATATGTGCATTTGTTTCTGAAATCGCTGTTCTTCACATTGATTTGTATGTTTATCTTTATGCCAACACAGAATAATTACTTAAACTTTGTAGTAGGTTTTGAGATCAAATAGGATAAGTCCTCCAGTTTTGTTCTTTTCAATATGGTTGTTGATAGTTTTGATTTTATTGAGGGGGAGTGGTATTCTAGGTGCTTTTCATTTTCATAAAAGATTCTAGATCTATTTGTCAACCTATTGAGATTTTGATAGGAATTTTATTTACTCTATGGGCTAATTTGGGAATACTGCCACCTTAACAATATTAACTCTTCCAATTTATTAACTTAGTATATATCTCCATTTATTTAGGCCTTTAGTTTCTCTCAATAATGACTTACAGTTCTCAGTGAATAGGTCTTGTCCTTTTATTAATGTTATTTGTAAGTATTTTATTCTTGTGTACACTACCGTGACGGAGAAGGCAATGGCACCCCACTCCAGTACTCTTGCCTGGAGAATCCCAGGGATGGGGTTGCACAGAGTCAGACACGACTGAAGTGACTTAGCAGTAGCATACTACTGTGAATGGAAATATTTTCTTAATTTCATCACTGGATTGCTTATTAATATTGTATCATGTGGCCTCACTTATTTCTAATAAACATTCTGTTTTGTTTTTACTTGATTCTCTAGGGTTCTTAGAGGGTGGAGGGTAAGGAGACGATTCACTATTCTCTTTGGGAGAAAAGTTCCTCCCTATCCCAGTGTCAGCCATAACAGCTCTAGTTCTATCTTTTTGGTATGTTGAGTTTCAGCATTAAAAGGAATTGATTACAAATAGTCTATTTTCCCATGCACCTATGGTCAACTAATCTATGACAATGGAGAAAAGACAGCCTCTTCAATAAGTGATGCTGGGAAAACTGGACAGCCACATGTAAAAGAAAAAAATTAGCATACTCCCTAACACCACACACAAAAATAAACTCAAAAATGGATTAAAGACCTAATTGTAAGAATGTATACTATTCAACTCTCACAGGAAAACATAAGCAGAACACTCTCTGATGTTAACCACAGCAATATCTTTTTTGATCCATATCCTAGAGTAATGAAATAAAAACAAAAATAAACAATTGGGACCCAATTAAACTTAAAAGCTTTTGTACAGCAAAAGAAACCATAAACAAATTGAAAAGACAACCCAACACAGAATGGGAGAAAATATTTGCAAATGAAGAGACTGAAAAGGGATTAGTCTCCAAAATATACAAACAGCAAATCCAGCTCAATAACAGAAAAACAAACCACCTAATCCAAAAATGAGTAGAAGATCTAAATAGACATTTATCCAAAGAAGACATACAGATAGCCAAAAAGCACATGAAAAGATGTTCAACATCACTAATTATCACAGAAGTGCAAATCAAAATTACAATGAGATATCATCTCACACTGGTTAGACTGGCCATCATCAAAAAGTCTACAAACAATAAATGCTGGAGAGGGTCTGGAGAAAATTGAATCCTCCTGTACTGTTGATGGGAATGTAAATCGGTACAACCATTATGGAGAACAATATGGAGTTTCCTTTAAAAACTAAATATAGAACTAAAATATGATCCAGAAATCCCATTCCTGGACATATATCTGGAGAAAACCATAATGTGAAAAGACACATGCACCCCAATGTTCATTGCAGCACCGTATACAATAGCCAAGACATGGAAGCAACATATATGTCCATTGACAGAAGAATGGACAAAGAAGCTGTGGCACATTTATACAATGGACTATAACTAAAAAGAATGGAAAAGAATGGAATAATTCGATTTGGAGGAACACGCATGGAGCTAGAGATTATCATACTAAGTGAAGTCAATCACACAGAGAAAGACAAATATCATACATCACTTACATGTGGAATCTAGTAAAAAGTGATACAAATGAACTTATTGACAAATTAGAAACAGATCTTAAAATCAAACCTATGGTTACCAAAGGGGAATGTGGAGAGAAGTGATAAATTAGAAGATTGGGATGGACATATGTACACTACTATGAATAAAATAGATAACTGAAAAGAGCCTACTATATAGCACAGGGAACTGTACTTAATATTCTCTAATAGTCTATATGGGAAAAGAATCTGAAAAAGAATGGATATGTAAAGTGAGATCGCTTTGCTGATAAAGGTATATATAGTGATAGTTACTATTTTTCCAGTAGTCATGTAGAGATGTGAGAGTTGGACCATACAGAAGGCTCAGTGCCAAAGAATCGACTTTCCATCTGTGGTTTTGGAGAAGACTTTTGAGAGTCCCTTGGACACCAAAGAGATCAACCAATCCTAGAGGAAATCAACCCTGAATATTCATTGGAAGTACTGATGTTGAAGCTGAAGCTCCAGTACTTTGGCCACCTGATGTGAAGAACCGACTCATTGGAAAAGACCCTGAAGCTGGGAAAGATTGAGGGCAATAGGAGAAGGGGGCAACAGAGGATGAAATGGTTGGATGGCATCACTGTCTCAGTGGACATGAGTTTGACCAAACTCAGGGAATAGTGATGGACAGAGAAGCCTGGCTTGCTGCAGTTCATGGGGTCTCAAAGAGTTGAATATGACTTAGTGACTAAACAACAACAACAAAATAAATATATTTTGGAGAACTCCTATATATATATCTGGAGAATTCCCTCTCTGGTGGCTCAGATGGTAAAGAATCTGCCTGGAATATGTATATGGTGGTAGTGTAGTCACTTGTGGAGAAGGGCATGGCAACCCACTCCAGTATTCTTGCCTGGACAATTCCATGGACTGAGGAGCCTGGTGGGCTACAGTACATGAGGTTGCAAAGAGTCAGACACGACTGAATGACTAACACTTTCTTCACTTTAATCGCTTAAGTTGTGCCTGACTCTTGCAACTCCATAGTCTAGCCCACCAGGGTCCTCTGTCCATGGGCTTCCCCAGGAATGGACACTGGAGTGGGTTGCCATGCCCTTCTCCAGGGGATCGTCCAACCCAATCAGTTGCTTGCTGATTCTTTACCAACTGAGCCACATGGGGCTTCCCTGAATCAGTGAAAACTGGTTCACTTTGCTGTACATCTGAAAGTAATACAACATTGTAAGTCAACTATGCTCTAATAACAATTTAACAAGGAACAATCTGTTTTACTATCCTTCCATTTTGCAGATGAAGAAACTAACTGATCTCAGATTCACTAAGAAAATTTGCTGTGTCGTTTAAAATGAAGTGAAAAATGACAAAGGTAAAATAAGGTGTGACACAGATGTACAAAAGAAGTAAATGAATCAGTAAAATTAGAGCCAGTCTTATTCCTCATGAAACATTTTATCCTCTCACTATCAATATTAATTCATGACAGATACAACTCTTCAGCTTTATGCAAATTTCACAGAAGAAAAATATGTAAATTTGTCATTTTTCTTATCTCAAATTGAAGCTGCATTCAAAAAGGTTAAAAGGCTGCATAATTACACTGTTATTAAATGTCACATGCCCTCATATTGTGTAGGTTAGGCCAAGTGACTTTGTAACTCAAGTCTAATTATTTGTGACCTGTATGTGGGATGCCCCCAAGGATGTTATTACTGAAGTACCAACCCTTCTCCTGACTTCATGGCTGCTAGTGTCAGCAAAGCCTGTGAAGCTCAGACATGTCTTTCCTGTTTATTCAGTGGGTATAGTGGTATTTTAGCAATATTCTTTCTTTTCAGTATAATTGTATACTTTTGAATTTATATCTCCTTTAACATTTTAAAATCCTTTTCATATGCAGAACTCACTTAAGTGTATAATAGCCAACTTGTTATTAACCCATTTTGACAGAGAGAAGTTAGTGAGAGCTGAATACTAACAAGCAGAGAAACAAAGCCACCAGGACTCTCAATTATTAATAGAAGATCCATACACAGAAGACTTTTTGACATAAGACACAGGTAATGAAGGGTCTCATTTTAAAACGTCATGAGATTCTGAGAGCAAAACTGCTCTGAAAATCCCAAGTAAAATGATGGAAACAGGAAAAAAACATATTCAAAAATATATTTGGAGAAGTCTTCTACTTAACTGTGAGGGAAAAAACTAATCAAACTTGTTATAAAGTAATGAGAAGCCAATGAGTTTTTGTCATTTATTTAACTATACTAACATGCTATATTCATTAAGTGTTTTCAGTACTCTAAGAACAGGAATGCTACTTATTATAAAGTATAAAGTAAAGGTCACTATTTTTAAATCTACAACTTTTTTTGTTGTTAAGATATCAGAAAGATATCAGGGAGCAGCTGAAAAGGAGAAATTGGGCCATTGCTGTACAATGAGATACTAGGAATTTTAACATAAGTATTTTCACTTAGAAACAGCTTTGTGATTGTGGACTTATTTGCCTGCAATATATATAACTCTTCTTTATATATTAAAACAGAAAATTTATGCTCCAAGTGGTCTTTCCTTGTAGCTCAATCAATAAAGAATCTGCCTGCAACTCAGGGACCTGGGTTTGATTCCTGGGTCAGGAAGATCCCCTGGAGAAGGAAATGGCAACCCACTTCAGTAGTCTTGCCTGGAGAATCCCATTAACAGAAGAGCCTGGCAGGCTACAGTCTGTGGGGTCGCAAGAGTCAGACATGACTTAGTGACTAAACCCCCACCATGCTCCAAGTACCAAAGACATTTTTTGTAAACATATTGCTCATATAGGGAATCACAACATATTATAAATTATAAACATAGCACATTAGGAATACAAATATAAATGATGCATTTTAAATTGATTGAAAAATTTAAAATAACTTCACCTGCATTTTAGAATTTAGAAGCATTTCAATAGTATTTGGTGGCCTAAGGATCATTTAAAATCTATTATTAAGATTATGTGCACCAATGCCTTCCTTTTCTTTGGATCAATTTCCCTACAGCAAGAAAAGATAGACAAGATGCTTCCCTTGACTCTAAAGCTATGTTCAAAATTTATTTTATGACAGTGAAGTTTCTTATTAAAAAGCCTTTTTAAAGTTTCTCCTATCTTTCTGTACCTGCTGCGGGAGAGAGGGCCACTGCCAAGTATCGTAAATCCTAAACAGCGTGACCTCTGAGAAACAGCATGTTCTATGTTGGGGAGATCAGAGGTCTAGGCCTTCGGGGCCAAATCTTGGCTCTGTCCCTTATTAACATGTGAGCCTGGAGAATTTATTTAATCTCCCTTTAAGTTAGTTTCATTAGCTTCATTGGGATAACTACACCAAGCTCATGGGATTGTTATGAGGATTGTTACGGCTGCTTACAAACATAAGACTGGATTCTTATTAGGCACTAAATATAGCTTCCCTGATGGCTCAGCAGATGAAGAATCCACCTGCAATGCTGGAAGCAGAGGAGATATAGGTTCGATTCCTGGGTGGGATAGATAGCCTGAAGGAGAAAATGGCAACCCACTCCAGTATTCTTGCCTGAAAAATCCCATGGACAGAAAGCCTGGTGGGCTACAGCTCAAAGGGTCACATAGTCAGACACGACTGAGCGACTAAGCATGCATACACAAGTGGTTCAGTTCAGTTCAGTCGCTGAGTTGTGTCTGGCTTTTTGCAAACCCATGAACCACAGCATGCCAGGCTTCCCTGTCCATCACCAACTCCCGGAGTCCACCCAAAGCCATGTCCATCGAGTCAGTAATGCCATCCAACCATCTCATCCTCTGTCATCCTCTTCTCCTCCTGCCCTCAATCTTTCCCAGCATCAGGGTCTTTTCTGATGAGTCAGCTCTTTGCATCAGGTGGCCAAAGTATTGGAGTTTCAGCTTCAACATCAGTCCCTCCAGTGAACACCCAGGACACATGGTAGCTATGTATTAACAACATTTTTTCTCATCACTCTCTCAGGATCAGGAGATAAAGCCTTTGGAAGGAAGAGTGAAGAAATAATGAATACCTCTTCCACTCTATTTTGCGCTTGCCCTAAAGCAACCTAGATAGCATATTAAAAAGCAGAGATATTACTTTGCCAACAAAGGTCCATCTGGTCAAGGCTATGGTTTTTCCAGTGGTCATGTGTGGATGTGAGAGTTGGACTGTGAAGAAAGCTGAGCACCGAAAAATTGATGCTTTTGAACTGTGGTGTTGGAGAAGACTCTTGAGAGTCCCTTGGATTGCAAGGAGATCCAACCAGTCCATCCTGAAGGAGATAAGTCCTGGGTGTTCATTGGAAGGACTGATGCTGAAGCTGAAACTCCAATACTTTGGCCACCTCATGTGAAGAGTTGGCTCATTGGAAAAGACCCTGATGCTGGGAGGGATTGGGGGCAGGAGGAGAAGAGGATGACAGAGGATGAGATGGCTGGATGGCATCACCGACTCGATGAGCATGAGTTTGAGTAAACTCCGGGAGTTGGTGATGGACAGGGAGGCCTGGCGTGCTGCGATTCATGGGGTCGCAAAGAGTCAGACACGACTAAGCGACTGAACTGAACTGAAAGCATCTGCCTACAATTCAGGAGACCCGGGTTCAATCCCTGGGTTGGGAAGATTTCCTGGAGAAGGAAATGGCAACCCACTCCAGTACTTTTGCCTGGAAAATCACATGAACAGAGGAGCCTGGTAGGCTGCAGTCCATGGGGTTGCGAAGAGTCAGACATGATTGAGCCACTTCACTTTCACTTTCTGTCCTCTTTATGCTTTTCCACTGCAGTGAGTAGGGGCAAGGGATGGCAGAGGCCCCAGACTGTTGAAGAGAGCTAGACTTTAGGTCTACTTCAGGGTTTCAGAGACATGGGTGAATAAGATCATTCTGTTTACTGTCCAGGCCAGCTCACCACGGTGGTAAAGCAGACAATGATAGAGTCAGAAGCTTTAGTGGGGAGTGCAGACTAAGCACTGGGCTGTGGAGTCTTCCATATTGCATTTCTTATGGAGTCTGAGAAAAGCAATATGACAAGATGGGTTGCAGGTTCAGAACCCTCAACTTAGACAATTCTTGCACCTATCAAATTAGTAAGGATAATTCTTAAAAATTCTAAAACCGTGTGTGGGTGGGCAAAGGGGATTAGATACACTCATATGTTTCTGGTAATACTACTAATGAGCAAGATTTTAGTACAGCAAATTAAATAAGAGTTAGAAAAATCATAAAACTAATCATATTGGTCAAGATTTGCTTTATATTTAGGTTAAAAAAAATCATCTTCTATAAATTTAAAGGACTAGAGTTGCTAACATTATTGAAGACTGAGCAGTTGACCATCTGAGGCCCACATCTTACAACTCAAGATCCAAGAGAAAAAGAGGGCTATCTGTTCCTGTCCAACTTAGACACTTATTGGATAAATTTAGGTCACATGCCCTCCCACAAACAAACCAGTCACTAGCCCAGAGGAATACAGGACAATGAGACTCACCAGTGCAGGTGGACACCATGAATGACCACTCTCTCCAGACTGTTCTCCTCTTCATGCATCCCTCAAAGTAAAGATGATGATGGCACCAGATGACAGGAGATGGGAAGGTATCCTACACAAAATGAAAGTCATCACAATCCAACATTCTAACCATGCCCATGGCTGTGATATTATTATTTCTGAGACTATATCCCAAGAAGTAAGTTGAAACAAGTTGGAGAAGGTTTGTGTGATTGCTATAACAACATATTATAGCTGTGTACATTTCAACAGAATAAAAAAACAGCCTAGAAATTGTTAGATGGTTAGATGGCAGAGGACAAGATGGTTGGATAACATCACTGACTCAATGGACATGAATTTGAGCAGACTCTGGGAGATAGTGATGGACAGGGAAGCCTGGCCTGCTGCAATCCATGGGGTCTCAAAGAATCAGACATGACTTACTGATTGAACAACAACAACAGAAACAGCCCAAATGTTCAGATGCTGAGGAATGGTAAAGATACTTTGGAGTATTCTAATAATAAGCCATCTTGTTCATTCAATTTGTTAAAGTCTGAGAGTGTACTTTGTTCAACAGTTGGATGATGGGAATACAAGAATGGATAAGACATGGTCTTTCCCTGCCCTTGAATGGTCACTATGTAGTGTTGTTGACATTAGTATTGGACATTTTTGAGCACTTACTAGTTGATGTGCAGTGTGTCAAGAACTGCATTGTTACATTCAATCCTCTGAACCAAATTTTGAGATAGGCACTTTTGTTGTATCCATTTTATAGATGATGAAATTGATTTTAACTTTCCTAAAGTTACATGGTTAGTAAATGATGAAAATGGGACCCCACCCCCAGGCCTCTAACTCCGAAGTTTACACTGTAATAGAGATTTTAAATTAAAATTCTGCAAGAATACAAAGAGAATGACTGTTTTCACACCTTCATCGAGTTGCAATTTAACATACATTATTTACACACTTTTAAAAGTATAGAGTTTTATAAACTTTGAGATGCACTTGTAAATCCATTCTGAGCTCTTTTCTGTGATCATAGATTAATATGCATTTCTAGAATTTTATATTTGTTTGACTTCTTTGACACAGCCTAATATATTAAGACTCATTCATAGTGTTGCATGTATCAAAAGTTCAATTCTTTTTACTGCTAGTGGTATCTCATTTGTTTGGATATACCAGAATATGTTCATCCTTTCATCTGTTTGAAGGATGCCTGAATTCTCTCCAGTTTTAGGTTATTACAAATAAAGCTGCTATGAACAGTCTTTTACAACTCTTTGTATGGACATACACTTTCATTTCTCCTGGATAAAATACCTAGGAGTGGAAAAGACAGATTATATGGTAGGTGTACATTTAACTTTTTTAAAGTTAAACTTTTTATTTTGAGAGAATTGAGTCAAAGGCAGTTGCAAAAAATAACGCAAATATCCTGTATACACTCTACTTACTTTTTCCCTAATAGTAAATCTTGTAGAACTATGCTATAATACCAAAACCAGGATATTGGCATTAATAAAGTCAAAATACAGAATGTTTCTATCACCACAGGGATTCTTCATTTTGTTTTTTAATAGCTACATCTATTTCCCTCCTTAACCAAGCACCAATTTGTTCTCCATTTCTAGAATTCACTTCAAGAATATAATATTAATATAAATGGAATAATAAGTATGTAAACTCTTGAAGATAGGTTTTCTACTCAGTGTAATTCTCTGGAGGTTTATCCAGGCTGTGGTATATATCAATAGTTCAATATATCATCAGTAGTTCATTTTTATTGCTGACATATACCATTATATGGATTTAGCACAATTTGTTTATCCATGCACCCACTGAAGTACATCTATGTTGTTTCCAGTTTTGGACCATTAGAAAAAAGTTGCTATATACACTCATGTACAGATGTTGCTAATTTTTCTGGGATAAATGTCAGAAGTACAAATGTCTGTTTAGATAGTACTTGCCGGTTCAGTTTCTCAAGGTGAAACCAGACTGTTTTCCAGAGTGGCTGTACCATGTTCAAACAGTTGCTTCTTGACCTGCATACAGATTTCTCAGGAGGCAGGTCAGGTGGTCTGGTATTCCCATCTCTTGAAGAATTTTCCACAGTTTGTTGTGATCCACACAAAGGCTTTGGCATAGTCAATAAAGCAGAAATAGATATTTTTCTGGAACTCTCTTGCTTTTTCTATGATCTAACAGATGTTGGCAGTTTGATCTCTGGTTCTAAATCCTTTTCTAGATCCAGCTTGAATACCTGGAAGTTCATAATTCACATACTGTTGAAGCCTGGCTTGGAGAATTTTGAGCATTCCTTTGCCTGTGTGTGAGATGAGTGCAACTGTGTGGTAGTTTGAGCATTCTTTGGCATTGCCTTTCTTTGGGGTGGGAATGAAAACTGACCTTTTCCAGTCCTGCTGAGTTTTTCAAATTTGCTGGTATACTGACTGCAGCACTTTCACAGCATCATCTTTCAGGATTTGAAGTAGCTCAACTGGAATTCCATCACCTCCACTAACTTAGTCCGTAGTGATGCTTCCTAAGACCCACTTGGCTTCACATTCCAGGATGTCTGGCTTAGGTGAGTGATCACACCATTGTGGTTATCTGGGTCATGAAGATCTTTTTTGTACAGTTCTTCTGTGTATTCTGTGCCACCTCTTCTTAATATCTTCTGCTTCTCTTAGGTCCATACCATTTCTGTCCTTCATTGTGCCCATCTTTGCATGAAATGTTCCCTTGGTATCTCTAATTTTCTCGAAGAAATCTCTAGTCTTTCATTCTGTTGTTTTCCTCTATTTCTTTGCTTTGATTGCTGAGGAAGGCTTTCTTAGCTCTGCTTGTTATTCTTTCAAACTCTCCATTCAGATGGGTGTATCTTTCTTTTATTCCTTTGCCTTTCAGTTCTCTTCTTTTCTCAGCTATTTGTAAGGCCTCCTCAGAGAACTATTTTGCCTTTTCTCATTTCTTTTCCTTGGGAATGGTCTTGATCACTGCCTCTTGTACATTGTGACAAACCTCCATCCATAGTTCTTCTGGCACTCTATCTATCAGATCTAATTCCATGAATCTATTTGTCACTTCCACTGTATAATCATAAGGGATTTTATTTAGGTCATACCTGAATGATCTAGTGGTTTTCCCTACTTTCTTCAACTTAAGTCTGAATTTGGCAACAAGGAGTTCATGATCTGAGCCACAGTCAACTTCTGGTCTTGTTTTTGCTGACTGTATACAGCTTCTGCATCTTTGTCTGAAAAAAATATTATCAACCTGATTTCAGTATTGACCATCTGGTGACGTCCATGTGTAGAGTCTTCTCTTGTGTTGTAGGAAGAGGGTGTTTGCTATGAACAGTGTGTTCTCTTGGCATAACTCTATTAGCCTTTGCCATGCTTCATTATGTACTCCAAGACATAATGAATACCTGTTACTCCAGGTATTTCTTGACTTCCTACTTTTGCATTCCAGTCCCTCTTAGTGAAAAGCACATCTTTTCTTTGGTGTTAGTTCTAAAAGTTCTTGTAGGTCTTCATAGAACCATTCAACTTCACCTTCTTCAGCATTACTGGTCGGGGCATAGACTTGGATTACTGTGATATTGAATGGTTTGCCTTGGACACAAACAGAGATCATTCTGTCATTTTTGAGATTTCATCCAAGTACTGCATTTCGGACTCATTTGTTTACTATGATGGCTACTCCATTTCTTCGAAGGGATTCTTGCCCAACCAGTCAATCCTAAAGGAAATCAGTCCTGAATATTCATTGGAAGGACTGATGCTGAAGCTGAAACTCCGATACTTTGGCTACCTGATGTGAAGAACTGACTTATTGGAAAAGACCCCAATGCTGGGAAAGATTGAAGGTGGGAAGAGAAGAGGACAACAGAGGATGAGATGGTTGATAGCATCACTGACTCAATGGACATGAGTTTGAGCAGGCTCTGGGAGTTGGTGATGGACAGGGAAGCCTGCTGTGCTGCAGTCCATGGGATTGCAAAGAGTTGGACACGACTGAGTGACTGAACTGAACTGAACTGTACCATGTTATAGTCCCACCAGCAATGTATGAGTGATCCAGTTTCTTCATGTTGCCTGCATTTGGTGTTATCATTATGTTTTCTTTTAACACATGAAAAGATACAGTATACGCAACTATGCAAATGCAAATTAAAATCACAAAAAAATAACACTATAGACACCCTAGAATGGTTAAATTTAAAAGACTGACAATAGCAACCTTTAGTGAGGATATGGAGTAATTAAAATGCTCAAAATGTAAAACTGCTCTGAAAGACAGTATGGCTGTACCTTATAAAGCAAAACATATACCTACCCTATAATCCTGTAACCTCTCTCCTGGATACTTACCAGTGAAACATGAAAGCATATATCAATGTAATAATTGCACATGTATATTCATAGAAATTTTATTCATAATGCATCCAAACTGGTTTCAAGTGCCCAAATTATAAATGGACAAGCTATGGCACATCCTTTCAGTGAAATATTATCCATCAATGAAAAGGAATAAAGTGATATATCCAACAACAGTCAGAAGCATTATGATAAATGAAAGAAGCGAGATGTAAAAGGTGAGGGTATTTTACAAAAGGCAAAACTATATAGGACCAGAAAATATATTAATTGTTGCAAAGGCCTAGGGATGAAAAAAAGGGCTTTACTTCAAGGAGGAAGGAGGGAACTTCTGGGAATGATGAAAATGGAAATTTTTATAGTAATATATGTGATTATCAAAGCTCACCAAATCACACACTTTAAAAGAATAAATTTTATTGTATGTAACTTATGCCTCATTAAATCTGATAAAAATTATTTAGTAGTCAATTTTTGCTATAGCTGTTACAATTAATTTAAATTTGCATGCCTACACTATGAGAGTACCTGTACCTCTATATGCTGCTAATAGGGGTTGATGTTCAGTTGCTAAGCCATGTCTGACTCTTCGAGATCCCATGAACAGCAGCAAGACAAGCTTCCTTGTCCTTCATTATCTGCCAGAGATTGCTCAAACTCATGTCCATCAAGTGGGTGATGCCATCCAACCATCTCATCCTTTGTCGTCCCCTTCTCCTCCTGCCCTCAATCTTTCTAGCATCAGGGTCTTTTCCAGTGAATCAGCTCTTCTCATCAGGTGGCCAACGTATTAGAGTTTCAGCTTCAGTATCAATCCTTTCAATGAATATTCAGGGTTGATTGTCTTTAGAATTGACTGGTTTGATTCCCTTGCTCTCCGAGGGACTCTCAAGAGTCTTCTCTAGTGCCACAGTTTGAAAGTTGATAGCGGTAAGAGTAAACAGATTTTTAAATCTTTGTTAAGCTTATACATTAGAAAATAGTGTCCCATTGCTTTTTAAACTTGCATCTTTTAAAGTATTTGCTAGATGACCATTTTCACTCTTAGTATTTTTTTATATATGAAGGGACTTCTCATATAATTTCCCATATATCTATTGGTGGTATTCATCTTTTTCCTACTGAGTTATGCAAACTCAATGTGGATTTTCAAATGGCACTTTGTTAATTTATTTTTAGATGATTTTTGCCAATACGTTGTTTTTAACTTTATACAGTTTTCATGGAAATACTACTAATTTTAAAATTTATTTATTCTTTTCCTTTATACAATCCAAGTTTTATATCATACTAACAAAGGCCATCCATATTCCAATATTATATATAGTAATCTATTTTTTCTTTTAGTACTTTATGGATTCATTTTTATTATCTAACTTGGCTTCATGCGGAAATTATCTTCATATAAGTTGTCTGAACATGACTTATTCGAAGGATCTGGTTTTTCTCCACTAATGCCACCTTCATCATCTACCTATTAGACGTCATTTATAGGTAGTATTTGAGTTTGAGTAAACTCTGGGAGTTGATGATGGACAGGGAGGCCTGGCGCGCTGCGATTCATGGGGTTGCAAAGAGTCGGACACGACTGAGCGACTGAACTGAACTGAACTGATAGGTAGTATTAATTTAACCTTTGTAGTCATATGTAATAATATTTTTAAGTGTTGATAATATTTGAATCTTCTCCTGAGAAATGAGTGTGCATCTATCTTCTATCTGTATCTCATCCTGAGAAAGATAAGTAATTGCTCAGCTTGCTACTGCTGCTAAGATGCTTCAGTCGTGTCCGACTCTGTGTGACCCCATAGATGGCAGCCCACCAGGCTCCCCCATCCACGGGACTCTCCAGGCAAGAACACTGGAGTGGGTTGCCATTGCCTTCTCCGATTGCTCAGCTTAGTATTGTAATAAACCAAATGCTAGGTATCAGTATTTCAGATATATTATTTAATACCTGTTACTTAGTGTCATATTTATATTAGGTGAAAATAACTCTAAGTAAAAAAAATAATTACAAAGGATACTAAGAAAATTTAATCTTTTAGCATCAGTGAAATGAACTTAACAGTATTATATTTAGCTACCCTATTTAAAACCTCTAACATAGCAAAATCTTTTTGTAATTTTATGGCATCCTCCAAGGAATGATTGGTAATTATTTTCTGATTGCACTGCAGATCTAGTTCATTAGGACTGAGCTAGAATGAGTTTGCACATTTTGAATTAGACTACAGAAGGGTACAAGTAGTAAATGAACCTTGGCACCATTTCCAGATTGGCGTGCGAAAACCCAAAAGACACCCTTTGTCCATAGTCATTTCTTTCAAATACTGAAAAGTTGATAATGCTTCTGTTCTAAATGAATATGTTAAAATTGGAAGGCTGGAGAACAAATCTTTTTTAGTTACAAAGACTGTAAACAAAAGTCATCATTTGCCTACAAATCCAGGAGATTAGGAGTTTTCCATGGCCTCCCCAGCCTGCTTACTAATGGGGTCATTATCACAGCAATGACCTCAAGTCCTCCTCATTTTCTGTGTCATAATATTGTAGTTGAGTTCTTTGTGTAAAACATATAGCTAGATTGTATTTTGAAATCCTATTTAATAATCTTTGTATTTCAAAAGACCAGTTTAATCCATTTTCATTTATCATGATCACTCACATATTTGGTTTAATTCCTACCATATTGTATTATATTTTCTTGTTTCTGGGCTTTTTATTTGTTCCCTCTCTGACTTTGCTTATTTTCTTTTACTTATTTTTTTGGATTGATTGAAATTTCTTTACTCATATTTCCCCCTCTAGGGATTTAAGGGATTCTGATTGCACTTGACTGAAAATCTAAAATTAGTCAATGTTTCTTCCTCCTTAGAATGTAAGGACTCTGATTACAACAAGCCTTACCACCCATGTTAATTTGGGTTGTTTCTCAGTTTCACTGTATTGTTTTCCAAGTTCCATAATAAGGATTCTTCCTTTTATTTTTTATATAGTCAACTATTAATTTATCTATATTGTTTTGCTCATATTATTCTTACAAGCCCACACTTTACTCAGGTTTCAGTTTTCTAAAGTATTTACTTTTATAAATTTTTCTTCAAGGATCTGAGTGCAATAAATGTATTCTTTGGTTGTTGGGAAGGGATTTTCTTTTTTCTTTATTCTTGAAGATAATTCATCTGGGCAAGATTTATATACTGACAGTCACTTTTACTCAGTATGTTGAAATTATTATTCTATCATCTTATGACCGTTAATATAACAAGTCTTCAGTCAATCAGTTGAATTTTTTTTCCACTATAAATACACTGTCTTTTCCTTTTCAGTTCAGTTCAGTTCAATCATCCAGTCGTGTCTAATTCTTTGTGACCCCATGGACTACAACATGCCAGGCTTCCCTGTCCATCACAACTCCCAAAGCTTGGTCAAACTCATGTCCATTGAGTCGGTGATGCCATCAAACCATCTCATCCTCTGTTCTCTTCTCCTCCTGCCTTCAATCTTTCCCAGCATCAGGGTCTTTTCCAGTGAGTCAGTTTTCCACCTAAGGTGGCCAAAGTATTGGAGCTTCAGCTTCAGCATCAGTCTTTACAATGAATATTCAGGACTGATTTCCTTTAGGACTCACTGGCTTGATCTCCTTGCCGTCCAAGCAACTCTCACAAGTCTTCTCCTACACTATAGTTCAAAAGCATCAATTCTTCAGCAGTCAGCCTTCTTTATGGTCCAAATCTCACATCTGTACATGACTACTGGAAAACCACAGTTTTGATTATTCAGACCTTTGTTGGCAAAGTAATATCTCTGCTTTTTAATATGCTGCCTAGGCTGGTCATAGCTTTTCTTCCAAGGATCAAGTGTCTTTTAATTTCATGGCTGCAGTCACCATCTGCAGTGATTTTGGAGCCCAAGAAAATAAAGTCTGTCACTGTTTCCTTATCTATTTGAAATGAAGTGATGGGACCAGATGCCATGATCTTAGTTTATTGAATGTTGAGTTTTAAGCTAGCTCTTTCACTTTACTCCTTCACTTTCATCAAGAGGCTCTTTAGTTCCTCTTCACTTTCTGCCATAAGAGTGGTATCATTTGCATAATTGAGGTCATTTATATTTCTCCCTACAGTCTTGATTTCAGCCTGTGCTTCATCCAGTCCAGCATTTCACATGATATACTCTGCATGTAAGTTAAATAAGCAAGGTGACAATATACAGCCTAAGTATTCCTTTCCCAATTTGGGACCAGTCAGTTGTTCCAAGTCTCATTCTAACCGTTGTTTCTTGTATTGAGAAATACAGATTTCTCAAGAGGCAGGCAAGGTGGTCTGGTATTCCCATCTCTTGAAGAATTTTCCACATTTTTTTGTGATCTACACAGTCAAAGGCTTTAGTGGAATCAATAAGGCAGAGGTAGATGCTTTCCTGGTGGTATTTTCTTGCTTTTTCGATGATCCAACAGATGTTGGCAATTTGATCTCTGGTTCCTCTGCCTTTTCCAAATTCAGCTTGTACATCTGGAAGATCTCAGTTCATGTACTGTTGAAGCCTGGCTTGGAGAATTTTGAGCATTACTTTGCTAGCATGTGAGATAAGTGCAATTGTGTGGTAGTTTGAACATTCTTTTGCCCTTCTTTGGGATAGGAATGAAAACTGACCTTTTCCAGTCCTGTGGCCACTGCTGAGTTTTCCAAATTCGCTGGCATATTGAATGCAGCACTTTAACAGGGTCATCTTTTAGGACTTGAAATAGATCAGCTGAAATTCCATCACCTCCACTAGCTTTGTTTGTGGTGATGCTTCCTAAGGTCCACTTGACTTTGAACTCCAGGATGCCCAGCTCTAGGTGAGTGATCACACCATCATGGTTATCTGGGTCATTAAGATATTTTTTTGTTTAGTTCTTCTGTGTATTCTTGCTCGCTCTGTGAAGTCACTCAGTCATGTCCAACTCTTTGCAAACCCATGGACTGTAGCCTACCAGTCTCCTCAGTCCATGGAATTTTCCAGGCAAGAGTACTGGAGTGGGTTGCCATTTCCTTCTCCAGGATATATTATAATATATAATAACAATAGGATAATGTATTCTTGCTACCTCTTCTTAATATCTGCTGCTTCTATTAGGTCCGTACTGTTTCTCTCCTTTATTGTGCCCATCTTTGCATGAAATGTTCCCCTGGTAGCTCTAATTTTCTTGAAAAGCTCTCTAGTGTTTCCCATTCTATTGTTTTCCTCTACTTTGCACTGATCACTTAGGAAGGCTTTCTTAGCTCTCCTTGCTATTCTTTGGAACTCTGCATTCAGATGGGAATGTCTTTCCTTTTCTCCTTCACCTTTGCTTCTCTTCCTTTCTCAGCTATTTGTAAAGCCTCCTTAGACAACCATTTTGCCTTTTCTCATCTCTTTTTCTCGGAGATGGTTTTGGTCACTGCCTCCTGTACAATGTTACAAATCTTCATACATAGTTCTTCTGGCACTCTATCAGATCTAATCACTCGAATCTATTTGTCACTTCCACTGTATAATCGTAAGGGATTTGATTTAGGTCATACCTGAATGATCTAGTGGTTCCCTACTTTCTTCATGTCTGAATTTGGCAATGAGTTCATGATCTGAGCCACAGTCTGCTCCTAGTTTTGTTTTTGCTGACTGTATAGAGCTTCTTCATCTTTGTCTGCAAAGAATATAATCAAACTGATTTTGGTATTGACCATCTGGTGATGCCCATTTGTAGACTCGTTTCTTGTGTTGTTGGAAGACGGTGTTTGCTATAACCAGTGTGTTTTCATGACAAAACTCAGTTAGCCTTTGCCCTGCTTCATTTTGTACTCCAAGGTCAAACTTGCCTGTTACTCCAGGTATCTCTTGACTTCCTACTTTTCATTCCAGTCCCCTATAATGACAGACATCTTTTCTTTAGTGTTAGTTCTAGGTCTTGTAGGTTTTCATAGAATGGTTCAACTTCAACTTCTTCAGCATTAGTGGTTGGGGCATAGAGTTGGATTACTGTGATATTGAATGGTTTGCCTTGGAAACAAACCAAGATCATTCTGTTGTTCTTGAGATTGCACCCAAGTACTGCATTTCAGACTCTTTCGTTGACTTTCATTGACTCCATTTCTTCTGAGGGATTTTCGCCCACAGTAGTGGATATGATGCTCATCTGAATTAAATTCTCCCATTTCAGTTCATTTTAGCTCACTGATTCCTAAAATTGTTCACTCTTGCCATCTCCTCTTTGACCATGTCCAGTTTACCTTGGGAGAAGGAAATGTCAACCCACTCCAGTACTCTTGCCTGGAAAATCCCGTGGACAGAGGAGCCTGGTAGTCTGCAGTCCATGGGGTTGCTGAGAGTCAAACACGACTTAGCGACTTCATTTTTACTTTTCACTTTCATGCACTGGAGAAGGAAATGGCAACCCACTCCATTGTTCTTGCCTGGAGAATCCCAGGGACAGGGGAGCCTGGTGGGCTGCCATCTATGGGGTCGCACAGAGTCGGACACAACTGAAGTGACTTAGCAGCAGCAGTTTACCCTGATTCATGGGCCTAACAGAAGCAGAAGATATTAAGAAGAGGTGGCAAGAATAAACAGAGAAACTGTACAAAAGGGATCTTCATGACCCAGATGATCACAATGGTGTTATCACTCACCTAGAGCCAGACATCCTGGAATGTGAAGTCAAGTGGGCCTTAGGAAGCATCACTATGAGCAAAGCTAGTGGAGGTGATGGAATTCCAGTTGAGCTATTTCAAATCCCAAAAGATGATGCTGTGAAAGTGCTGCACTCAATATGCCAGCAAATTTGGAAAACTCAGCAGTGGCCACAGGACTGGAAAAGATCAGTTTTCATTCCAATCTTAAAGAAAGGCAATGCCAAAGAATGTTAAAAAAAAAAAAAAAAAAGAATGTTCAAACTACTGCACAATTGCACTCATCTCACACGCTAGCAAAGTAATGCTCAAAATTCTCCAAGCCAGGCTTCAACAGTACATGAACCGAGAACTTCCAGATGTTCAAGGTGGTTTTAGAAAAGGCAGAGGAACCAGAGGTCAAATTGCCAACATCCACTGGATCATAGAAAAAGCAAGAGAGTTCCAGAAAAACATCTATTTCTGCTTTATTGACTATGCCAAAGCCTTTGACTGTGTGGATCACAATAATAAACTGTGGAAAATTCTGAAGGAGATGGGAATACCAGACCACCTGACCTACCTCTTGGGACATCTGTATGCAGGTCAGGAAATAAGAGTTAGAACTGGACATGGAAAAACAGACTGGTTCCAAATAGGAAAAGGAATATGTCAAGGCTGTACACTGTCACCCTGCTTATTTAACTTATATGCAGAGTACATCATCAGAAATGCTGGGCTGGAGGAAGCACAGGCTGGAATCAAGATTGCCAGGAGAAATATCAATAACCTCAGATATGCAGATGGCACCACCCTTATGGCAGAAAGTGAAGAAGAACTAAAGAGCCTCTTGATGACAGTGAAAGAGGAGAGTGAAAAAGTTGGCTTAAAGCTCAGCATTCAGAAAACTAAGATCATAGCATCCAGTCCCACCACTTCATGGCAAATAGATGGGGAAACAGTGGAAACAGTGGCAGACTTTATTTTTGGGGTCTCCAAAATCACTGCAGATGGTGATTGCAGCCATGAAATTAAAAGACGTTTACTCCTTGGAAGGAAAGTTATGACCAGCCTAGACAGTATATTAAAAAGCAGAGACATTACTTTCCCAACAAACGTCCGTCTAGTCAAGGCTATGGTTTTTCCAATAGTCATGTATAGTTGTGAGTTGGACTATAAAGAAAGCTGAGCACTGAAGAATGGATGCTTTTGAACTGTGGTGTTGGAGAAGACTCTTGAGAGTTCCCTGACTGCAAGGAGAGCCAACCAGTCCAACCTAAAGGAGATCAGTCCTGAATATTCATTGAAAGGACTGATGTTGAAGCTGAAACTCCAATACTTTGGCCACCTGATGCAAAGAGTAGACTCACTGGAACAGACCCTGATGCTGGGAAGGATTGAAGGCAGGAGGAGAAGAGGACGACAGAGGACGAGATAGTAGGATGGCATCACCGACTCAATAGACATGAGTTTGAGTAAACTCCGGGAGTAGGTGATGGACAGGGAGGCCTGTCGTGTTGTAGTCCATGGGGTCACAGAATCAGACATGACTGAGTGACTGAACTGTACTGAACTGAACATTCTCCTGTCAATGATTGTTTAGCAGTTAGTTGCAATTTTGGAGTTCTCACAGGAGAATATGAGTATATGTCCTTCTACTCCGCCATCTTGCAGTTTCTCTCTGTGGTTTCATTTCTGGTATAGTCTAAATTTTTCCATATGTGTTTGGTATTCTCTACTTCTGCATTTCATTTGAATTATAGAAAAGGAAACTTGGTATACCTTCAGTTTGAAGAGTCATGTCTTTTCTTTTGGTGTGTGTGTGTCTTTACTTCAGTTCTAGAAAATTTGCAGACTTTTTCTCCTCAAACATTGATGCATCTCTATTCTTTCCTTATGGAGCTGTTTTAAGATATGTTTGACCTGCTAATTACACCCTTCATGTCTTATAACCTATCTTTTTTGTGTATTCTATATTTTTAATATGTGTTTTCATAATATCCAGAGATTTATTTTCTAGGTCACTAGTTCTCTTTTCACTACTTAAACAATTTCTGAGTTTTAAATTCCAATGACTATAATGACTATATTCATTAATAAAGATATACTTGGTTCTTTTAAATATTTGCCTCTTTTTCACAGTGGTTTGTACACCAGTGTGATTTTTACTACTCCTTTCCTCTCTTTGATCATTAAAGCAAATCTGTAGACTTTATAAAATTGCTCTGTTACCTCAGGTTCTTAGCCTGTTAATTCTCTAGTTTATTGTGTCTGGTAACATGAAAAGGTATGGTAACATAAAAGCAATTTTACAGTTTCTTTTCTTTCCTGCTGGGTGTCCCAAATTGTAATCGTTACGGATAATTTTAAATTAAGGTCTTACACTATATTGTTGTTGTTTAGTCACTAAGTCATGTCCTACTCTTTGGTGACCCTCATGGACTATAGCTTGGGCTTCCCCTGTGTGTTTCAGCATTAAAGAGTTTACCTGCAATGCAGGAAACACCAGAGACATGTGTTTGATGCTTGGGTAGGGACAATCCCCTGGAAAAGGAAATGGCAACCCACTCCAGTATTCTTGCTGGAAAAATCCCATGGACAGAGGAGCCTGGTGGGCTACAGTCCATGGGGTCATGAAGAATCAGACAGGACTGAGCACACAGGAGCAGGAATACGGACAGTCACCCACCAGGCTCCTCTGTCCATGGGATTTCCCAGGCAAGAATAACGGTGTGGGTTGCCACTTCCTTCTCCAGGGGATCTTCCCGACCCAGGAATCAAAACCATATCTTTTTTGTCTCCTGCATTGGCAAGCGAATTCTTTAACCACTGAGTCACCTATGGGGTATTAGAAATTCAGATCCTCTATACCACCCCTCAATAAGACCACTGGTGGGAGTGGTGTTAAGATCTCAGTTTCTTAGAATTGGAAGCACATCCAAGTCATAAAACTAGGCAAGTGACTAGCTACTTTGCATCTTCCCAAAATTTTATGAATGAAGTTTTTCTAGTTTCCTTTTCATAGAAATATAAAATATGGTCCCCTTTGTGGTATCCTACATTTTTTCAGAGTGCTTAGTTCCAGTTCCTTTTGAATTCAAGTCTGTATCCTAAAGTTAGCCAAGCCACTGTAAAAACATTAAAACCCCAATTCCTAATTTAGGTGTGAGTAGAACTTCCCCTTCTGGGAAAGTAGAAGATTAATCTATCTTCCTATTGAAGACAACTTTAAAAGTGCTACATTAAAAAAATTATATTCTTAAAAGCATCTAAAAAATATACAAGATACTGAAGAAATACTGGAACTAGGTTGAGAATAGAGGATAAGAATTCAGAGATTTACATTTGCTCAGGGAACATTAGCTGATTCAGAAAAGGTAGCTGAGAAAGATTTCCATCTCTACCTTTTGTTTTATTCAGGCCTTTGGTGGATTGGATGAGGATCACCCATATTGGGGAGGACAACCCACTTTACTCAATCTATCCGTCAAATGTTAATCTTGTCTAGAAACGTCCTCACAGACACACCCATAAATATGTTTATCCAAATATCTGGGGATCATGGCCCAGTCAAGATGACACATAAAATTAACTAACAATTTGGTTCCTACCTGTAACCAATGTTGAGAAGCACTGCTCTGGATACTGCAAAGAATGAGATTTGAAGTATTTTTCTTTCTTCAAGTATTAGTAGTTAACAGTCATCCCAATGGTCAAGTGCTTCTCACAATAAGCGAAAACACAAGTTTAGAGAGTGGTCAGTTAAATAGGTCAGCTTGAGATAGAGAGATTGGAGGAAGTGATATTCTCACAAAGGTTTGCTTTATGTAGATTTAGAAACATATTCACTCTTTTCCATACTCCACATAAAAGAAGCAAATTCTAAACACAGGATTTTGATCTCTTTAAGCAACAAACTACTTCAAAATTCTAATGTAGGTTGGCTGCATTGAACAAGAAAGATGACTTTAATTTTCTTGCATAATTTGAAAACATGCCATTCAATTACTAAATATTTAAAAACTTTTCAGTATTTTCCCTCTTATATTCTTATAAACCTTTTATGAGTTGGGAAAAAAAATCAGTGTAGCATTCATGAATAAGTAAGCACAAAGAGTGCCTTGGTGCAAATTCAATGATCATCACTATTTTGTTTTGTTATTTGGCAGCAAGAATAGACTTAACATCTAAACATAATCAGCATTGAATTTGTGATGTTTTATACTACAGCTTTAAATTTCAAAATATAGAATTTGAATCTGTTTATCCTCTCATAGTATAGTTAGGCACTAGAAGCAACTGTAGAGGATAAATCCTGTTTCCTGTTGGCAAAGTGTGGATCAGTTCTCCACTTGGTGAAGCATCTTTGTCACAGCAACTGGAAAAACGTGCATGAAGAAATTAGTAAATCTAGTGATACATTCTTATCGTAATCAAAAGTCAATTTCTGACAATGTTCTGGTTAAAATTAAGCTAAGCTTGGGGCTAACCATCCCTGGAAGTTCAGAACAGACTTAGACCACCTGAACTCTAAATTCAATTTTCTTATTCTGTTTGAGTTAACTTTGGGAATGTTATCAAAGCTCTCCAAGTCTCTTTTTATTAATTTATACAACAGAAAATGGCAATATATACCTCATAGGGTTTTCACAAATATTAAATGATATAACCTTTTTAAAATCAACAGTACAGCTTTAGAGATGTACTCAATGGATGCTAGTTCCCTCCATCTCTCTTTCAGTTTTTTACCACTTTTCCTCTTCCCCAGGTAGAATGTACTTTGGACTTCACTTGTCTAAATCTGTAAGTTGGATAATGCCATGTAATAGTATGAGGCCGAGGCTGACCTAAAATGGGAGAAAGAAAATAATCCATGTCCAATTTCAATACTGGATAGAAATTAAACTGAGAGGTACAGGGAGTCCAGGTAAACTGAAAGCTCTTGAGAATCACAGTAATGTGAGCATACCAAGATGTCTGTTGTTTGAATTGAGTTATTGCTGTATTTATCAGTCTTAGAGACACTGGAAGAGTGAGAAAGATTTCCTTGATAAATTATTGAAGCTAATTTGCAAATATTCTTAGAGGCTGGAGTCCAACCCCATGAGTTTGATTAAATTTGACTATTATAACTGCTCCCCATAGCTTTCTATTGCCATCAGGTTTTCCTAATTTCAACCTATCCTTCCCACATTGGTACTTGAATATTATCTCCCTCCAAAAAATCAAAAAACAAATTATCTATACAACACTTTAAATTTATAATTTTGCTTAACCCAAAATTCCATTAACATTGTAGAAAATGGGTAAAATGACAATAAATGGGTATGGTTCTTCCTTACCAAAACCCCATCCTACCTCTCAAAAGTCACCTATTGTATAGACTTTTTAAAAATTATGGTAATGTATACATTACAAGGGCTTCCCAGGTGATGTTAATGGTAAAGAACCCGTCTGCCAGTGCAGGAGACATAAAGAGATGCGGGTTTGATCCCTGAGTCAAGAAGATCCCCTGGAGGAAGGCATGCCAACACACTCCAGTATTCTTGCCCAGAGAATCCCATGGACAGAGGATCCTGGTGGGCTACAGTCCATGCAGTCTCAGAGTCAGATACTACTGAAGCAACTCAGCATGCATGCACACATACATTACAAAATTTACCATCTTTAAGTGTATGTAGTCCAGTAATGTTATATATGTTCACTCTGTTGAGTAACCAATCTCCAAAATACTGTTCATCTTGCAAAATTGAAATTCTATACCCAGTAGATGATAACTCCTCATTTTCCCTTCCCTCTATTCTCTGGCAACAGCCATTCTACTTTCAGTCTTTTGATTTTGACTACTCTAAATACCTTGTGTTTGTGTTCAGTCACTTCAGTCATGTCCGACTCCTTGTGACCCCGTGGACTGTAGCCCTCCAGGCTCCTCTGTCCATAGGATTCTCCAGGCAAGAATACTGGAGTGAGTTGCCATGCCCTCCACTAGGGGATCCTCCCAACCCAGGGACCCAGCCCGAGTCTCTTCCATTGGAGGCATATTCTTTACCGTGAGCTGCCAGGGAAGCCCCACTCTAAGAATCTTATATAAGTGGAATCATATAATGTTTGTCTTTTTGTAATTACTTTATTTCTCTTAGCATAATGTCCTCAAGGTTCATCCATGTTGTAGCATGTGCCAGAGCTTCATTTCTTTTTAGAGTAATATCCCACTGAATGTGTATATCATATTTTGCTTATCCATTCACTTATCAGTGGACACTTGGGTTGCTTCCACCCTTTGGGTATTGTAAATAATGCTGTTATGAACTTGGGAATACATCTATCTCTTCAAGATTCTGCCTTTAAATATTTTGGGTATAGGTCCAGATGTAGAATTGCAGGATCATATGGTAATTCTATTTTTAATTTTTTAAGGAAGCGCTAAATTATTTCTCATAGTGGTTGTACCATTTTACATTCCCACCAACAGTCCACAAGTGCTTCAATTTCTCCACAACTTTGTCAACACTTGCTATGTTCTGTTTTTTGGGCAGCGGATATCCCAATGGATTTCAGGTGCTATCTAACTGTGATTTTGAGTTGTTGTTGTTCAGTCGCTAAGTCATGTCCTACTCTTTGCAGTCCCATGGACTGCAGCATGCCAGGCTTCCCTGTTTTTCACTATCTCCTGGAGTTTGCTCAGATTCATGTCCATTGAGTTGGTGATCCTTTATAATCATCTCATCCTCTGTTGCCCCTTATCCTTTTGCCTTCAGTCTTTTCCAGCATCAGGGTCTTTTCCAATGAGTCAGCTCTTTGCATCAGGTGGGCAAAGTATTGGAGCTTCAGCATCAGTCCTTCCAATGAATATTCTGGGATTATTTTATTTAGAATTGACTAGTTGGATCTCCTTGCAGACCAAGGGACCCTCAAGAGTCTTCTTTAGCACCACAATTCCAAAGCATAAATTCTTTGGTGCTCAACCTTCTTCATGGTCCAACTCTCACATGTATACATGACTACTGGGAAAACCATAGCTTTAACCATATGGATCTTTGTCGGCAAAGTGATATCTTTGCTTTTTAATATGCTATCTAGGTTTGTCACACCTTTCCTTCCAAGGAGCAAGCATCTTTAAATTTCATGGCTGCAGTTACCATGAGCAGTGATTTTGGAGACCAAGAAAATAAAATCTGTCACTGCTTCCACTTTCCCCCCTTCTATTTGCCATGAAGTGATGGGACCAGATGCCATGATTCTATTTTTTTTTTTTTTGTAATATTGAGTTTTAAGCCAGAATTTTAGTGATGTGGAGCATTTTTTCATGTGCTTCTTGATAATTATGTATCTTCTTTGGAGAAATGTCTATTCTTTTGTCCATTTTTAAGTGGGTTGTTTTTTGTTGTTGAGTTGTAGTTCTTTTTATTTATTTATTGAAGGATAATTGCTTTACAGAATTTTGTTGTTTTCTATCAAACCTCAACATGAATCAGCCATAGGTATACATATATTGCCTCCCTTTTAAAGCTCAGTCCCATCTCCCTCCCCACCCGACCCCTCTAGGTTGATACAGAGCATCCGTTTGAGTTTCCTGAGGCATACAGCAAATTCCTGTTGGCTATCTATTTTACATATGGTAATGTAAGTTTCCATGTTACTCTCTCCATACATCTCACCCTCTCCTCTCCTCTCCCCATGTCCATAAGTCTATTTTCTATGTCTGTTTCTCCAATGCTGCCCTGTAAATAAATCCTTCACTACCATTTTTCTATATTCTGTATACGTGCATTAGAATACAATACTTATCTTTCTCTTTCTGACTCACTTCACTCTGTATAACAGGCTCCAGGTTCATCCACCTCATCAGAACTGACTCAAATGTGTTCCTTTTTATGGCTGAATAATAATCCATTGTGTATATGTACCACAACTTCTTTATTCATTCATCTGCCAGTGGACATCTAAGTTGCTTCCATGTTCTAGCTACTGTAAATAATGCTGCTATGAACAATGGGATACATGTGTCTTTTTCAACCCTGGTTTCCTTAGGGTATATGCCTAGGAGTGGGATTTCTGGGTTATACGGTGGTAGGAGTTCTTTATATACTGTTGATATGTATCTTTTATCAGATATATGATTTGAAAACATTTTCTCTCATTTGGTGGGTGTCTTTTACTGTGTTTGCAGTATCTTTTGATGAACAGAATATTAAAATTTTGATATAGTCCTATTTGTCTATTTTGTCTTTTGTTGCCTGTGTCTTTGGTGTTACTGACTGGTTAATTTTTGGCAAGAGAGTCAAGACTATTCAATGGGGGGAAAAGTCTCTTCAACAAATGATGCTAGGACAACTTGATATCACATGCAAAAAAAAAAAAAAAAGCATGAAATTATACCCTTACCTCACACCATATACAAAAACTAATTCAAAAAGGATCATTATAGGAGCTAAAACTAAAACTCTTAGAAGAAAATATGGTAAGTCTTCTAATCTTGGATATGGCAATGGATTCTTAGCTAAAACATAAAAAAAAAAAAAAAACAACCCTCTTACAACTCAACAACAACAAAAGAAAAACACTCCAATAATTTAAATGGCAAAGTACTTGTACAGACATTTCTCCAAAGAAGATATACAAATGGCCAAGAAGGACATGAAAAATGCTCAATATCTTTAACTATTAAGAAAAAGCAAATAAAAACTATAATGAAGTACCACTTCACATCCACCAGGATGGCAATAATAATAATAAAAATAACAACAAAAAGAACAGCAGTGGAACATAACAAGTGCTGGTGAGGATGTGGAGAAATTGGAAATTTTTGCACATTATTGGCAGTAAAGTAAAATGGTCCAGTCACTGTGGAAAACAGTTTTGTGTTTCCTCAAAAGGGTGAAAACAGAATTACCATGTGGTTCCACAGTTCCACTCCTAGGTGTATACCTGAAAGAAATAAAAATACTTTCTTCAACAAGCATATGTACATGCATATTCATAGCAGCACTATTCACAATAGGGAAAAGGTGAAAATAACCCAAATGCCCATCAACAAATGAAGGGATAAACAAATTATTATATATACTTACTATAGAATATTATTCAGTGATGAAAATAGAGAAAAGTACTGATACAAGCTATGACATGAATGAAATTCAAAAATGTTATGAAAAGTCAAAGAACTCAGATACAAAAGATTGCATAGTGCATGATTATATGTATATTAAATATCCAGAATAGAGAAATCTATAGAGATAGAATGCAAATTGATGGAGGATTGGCTAAGGTGGTGGAATAGAAAAACCCTGAGCTCACCTCCTTTCCCAGGCACACTAAAATCACAACTATTGCATAATAATAACTTGTGAAAAAGACTGGAACCTACCAGAGAAGATTTACAGATAAAAATATTAGGAAGGAACCATAACAAAATGGACAGGAGGGGTGAAGACAATATAATCAAATCAAATCAAATCCCATACCCCTGAGTAGGTAACTCACAAACGGGATAATAATCATAATTGCAGAGAGTTATCCCAATGGAGTAAAAGGTACAAACCACATGTTAGTCTCCTCCATCCAGGGGTCTTGCACTGGGAAGACAGAACAACATGTTCCAAATGAAGGAACAAGATAAAACCCCAGAAGAAGAAGTAAATGAAGTGGAGATAGGCAATCTACATAAGAAAGAGGCCAGGGTAGTGCTTATTAAGATGATCAAAGAAGTCAGGAGAACGGACCCACAGAGTCAGAAATTAGTTTTTAACAAAGAGTTAAAATATATAAAGAACAACCAAACAGAGATAAAGAATACAATAACTGAAATTAAAAAAATACACTAGAGGAGGAGCCAAGATGGCGGAGGAGTAGGACGGGGAGACCACTTTCTCTCCTACAAATTCATCAAAAGAATAACTGAATGCAGAGCAAACCTCACAAAACAACTTCTGATCGCTAGCTGAGGTCATCAGGCGCCCAGAAAAGCAGACCATTGTCTTAGAAAGGAGGTAGGACAAAATATAAAAGATAAAAAGTGAGACAAAAGAGCTAAGGACGGAGACCCGTCCCGGGAAGGGAGTCTTAGGCGGCCTTGCTTGGGCTAGGGTCCGGGCCTGAGTGCCCTGAGGACAATCGGAGGGAGCTTCTGTGAGGTGCCAACTTGAACTGTGGGAGACCAAAAGAGAGAAAATTAACCGGCCGGAACACACTGCCGGCCGTTCGCAGAACAAAGGGACGGAGAAAGTCCCAAGAAGAGGTCGCAGGCTGCGGACCCGCCCAGCCCCGCCGGAGGCAGGAGGCAGGGGGGAGGGGAAGGTCGCGGCGAGACACAGGGCGCAGGCACCCGACCGGTGCGGGCGGGGACTGGGGCTGGGGACGCAGAGGGCGGAAGGCGCGCGCACCCGACTGGCGCCAGCGGAAACTGAGACTGGGTCCGCGGAAGGGAGTGAGTGCGCCACACCTGGGGATAGTGCGCCCATCAAGCCCCTCGCTGCCTGGACCGCTCTGACGGGGAAGGCACAGAGAGCAGGCGCAGCTTTTCCTTCCGCGCTTTCGTGTAACACCCGAGGGCTGGAACCTAGCGCAGCGCGGGGCGCGCTCCATATAGAACAGCCGGGAGCCTGAGCAGCGGCAGACGGAGAAAGCAGAGTCAGCCCCTCCCGGCAGCGCCAGCCCGCCCCCGCAGGGCCAGCCCCTCCCCGCAGCGTCAGCCCCGCCCCGCAGCGCCAGCCCCTCCCCGCAGCATCAGCCCCTCCCAGCAGCGTCAGCCCCTCCCAGCAGCGCAACGGAACTAGCTGACTGAATAAGAGTCCACCTCCGCCCGCCTGTGTCAGGGCGGAAATGAGGCTCTGAAGAGACCGGCAAACAGAAGCCAAATAAACAAAGGGAACCGCTTCAGAAGGGACTGGTGCAACAGATTAAAATCCCTCTAGAAAACACCGACTTCACTGGAAGGGCCCTGTAGATATCGAGAAGTGTAAGCTGGAACGAGGAGCTATCTGAAACTGAGCCGAACCCACACTGACCGCAGCAGCTCCAGAGAAACTCCTAGATATATTTTTACTTTTTTTTCTAAGTAAGGAAAAAAAAAAATTTTTTTTTTCTTTTTATATTTTTTCTTTTTTATTTTTTCTCTTTTATTTTCCTTTAAAATTCCCTATTACTCCCCCATTACTCCTTAACTTTCATTTACATAGATTTTTACGATTTTTTTTTTAATTAGGGGAAAAAAAAAAATTTTTTTTTTTTTCTTTCTTTCTTTTTTTGTTTTTTTTTGTTTGTTTTTTCTTTCTTTTTTTTCTTTTTCTTTTTTCTTCTTTTTTTTCTTTCCGTTTTCTCTTTTATTTTCTATTTTTCTTTTTCTCTTATTTCTTTTAAAGTCCTCTAGTACTCCTCTACTACTCTTCATTTTCATTTTCACTACAATATAACCTTACCAAAAAAAAAAAAAAGAGAAGCCCTATCTTTAAACCGAAGATTATTCTCTCCCAAGCTTGACTCTCTGTTTTCTACCTCAGAACACCTCTATTTCCTCCTTTCCCCTTCTCTTCCCAATCCAATTCTGTGAATCCTTGTAGGTGTCTGAGATACGGAGAACACTCTGGGAACAGACAGCTGCGTAGATCTGTCTCTCTCCTCTTGAG